>NC_136070.1:1024888193-1024948193 GCF_964261635.1 Lissotriton helveticus | reverse complement strand
GTGGTAGTGGACGTGGTGGTGGTGGATGTGGTGGTGGTGGTGGATGTGATGGTGTTGGTGGTGGACATGGTGGTGGTGGTGGTGGACATGGTGGTGGGGGATGTGGTGGTGGTGGCAGTGGTTGTGGACATGGTGGTGATGGAAATGGTGGTGGTGGACATGGTGATGGTGGATGTAGTAGTGGTGGACGTAGTGGTGGTGGAGGTGGGTGTGGTGGTGGTGGTGGTGGACATGGTGGGGGTGGTCGTGGGTGTGGTGGTGGTGGACATGGTGGTGGTGGATGTAGTGGTGATGGATGTAGTGTTGGTGGATGTGGTGTGGACGTGGTGGTGGGGAAGGTGGTGGTCGTGGACGTGGTGGTGGTGGACATGGTGGTGGTGGACGTGGTGGTGGTGGATGTGGTGGTGGTGGTGGATGTGTTGGTGGTGGTGGATGTGATGATGTTGGTGGTGGACATGGTGGTGGTGGTCATGGTGGTGGTGGTGGACATGGTGGTGGAGGATGTGGTGGTGGTGGACGTGGTGGTGGGGGATGTGGTGGTGGTGGATGTGGTGGTGGTGGACATGGTGTTGGTGGTGGACGTGGTGGTGGTGGATGTAGTGGTGGATGTGGTGGTGGATTTGGTGGTGAATGGGGTGGTGGACGTGGTGGTGGACATGGTGGTGGAAGTGGATGTGGTGGTGGTGGTGGAGGTAGACGTGGTGGTGGTGGACGTGGTAGTGGCTTTGTGGTGGATGTAGTGGTGGACATGATGGTGGTGGACGTGGTGGTGGATGTGGTGGTGGATGTGGTGGACGTGGTGTTGGTGGAGGTGGGTGTGGTGGTGAACGTGGTGGTGGTGGACATGGTGGTGGTGGACGCAATGGTGGTGGATGTGGTGGTGGTGGTTGTGGTGGTGGCGGTTGTGGATGTGGTGGTGTTGGATGTGGTGGTGGTGGTGCATGTAGTGGTGGTGGTTGTGGACATGGTGGTGGTGGACATGGTACTGGTGGACGTGGTGGTGGTGGACGTGGTGGTGGTGGATGTGATGAGGGTGGTGGATGTGGTGGTGTTGGA
Organism: Lissotriton helveticus; assembly: GCF_964261635.1. Taxonomy (NCBI): domain Eukaryota; kingdom Metazoa; phylum Chordata; class Amphibia; order Caudata; family Salamandridae; genus Lissotriton; species Lissotriton helveticus. The sequence goes on along the minus strand of NC_136070.1, from coordinate 1,024,947,137 downwards.
CATGGTGGTGGTGGTGGTGGATGTGGTGGTGGTGGACGTGGTGGAAGTGGTGGTGGTGGACATGGTGGTGGTGAGGACGGGGTGGTGGTGGTGGTGGATGTGGTAGTGGTGGACGTGGTAGTGGTGGATATGGTTGTGGTGGACATGGTGGTGGAAGTTGTGGACCTGGTGGTTGTGGACATGGTGGTGATGGACATCGTGGTGGTGGAGAACGTGGTGGACATGGTGGTGGTGGACGTGGTGGACATGGTGGTTGTGGATATTGTGGTGGTGGACATGGTGGTGGTTGATGTAGTGGTGGTGGGCATGGTGGTGGTAGATGTAGTGGTGGACGTGGTGGTAGTGGACATGGTGGTGGTGGATGTGAAGGTGTATGTGGTGGTGGTGGACGTGGTGGTGGTGGTCGTGGGGGTGGTGGGCATGGTGGTGGTGGTGGACATAGTGGTGGTGGTTGTGGTGGTGGTGGACGTGGTGGTGGTGGACGTGGTGGTGGACGTGGTGGTGGACATGAAGGTGGACGTGGCGGTTGTGGAAGTCGTGGTTCTTGGATGTGGTGGTGGTGGACGTGAAGGTGGACCTGGTGGTGGTGGACATGGTGGTGGTGGACATGGTGGTGGTGGACATGGTGGTGGTGGTGGTGGACATGGTGGTTGTGGACATGGACATGGTGGTGGTTGACGTGGTGGTGGACTTGGTGATGGACTTGGTGGTGGAAGTGGTGGTGGATGTGGTGGTAGTAGTTGTGGTGGTGGTAGAGGTAGACGTGGTGGTGGTGGTGGACATGGTAGTAGCCTCGTGGTGGACGTGGTGGTGGCCGTGGTGGTGGTGATGGACATGGTGGTGGTGGATGTGGTGGTGGTGGTGGATGTGATGGTGTTGGTGGTGGACATGGTGGTGGTGGTGGAGGACATGGTGGTGGTGAAGGTGATGGTGGTGGATGTGGTGGTGGTGAAGGTGATGGTGATGGATGTGGTGGTGGTGGACGTGGTGGTGGTGGATGCGGTGGTGGTGGTGGATGTGGTGGTGGTGGTGGATGTGGTAGTGGTGGACGTGGTAGTGGTGGATATGGTTGTGGTGGACATGGTGGTGGAAGTTGTGGACCTGGTGGTTGTGGACATGGTGGTGATGGACATCGTGGTGGTGGAGAACGTGGTGGACATGGTGGTGGTGGACGTGGTGGACATGGTGGTTGTGGATATTGTGGTGGTGGACATGGTGGTGGTTGATGTAGTGGTGGTGGGCATGGTGTGGTAGATGTAGTGGTGGACGTGGTGGTAGTGGACATGGTGGTGGTGGATGTGAAGGTGTATGTGGTGGTGGTGGACGTGGTGGTGGTGGACGTGGGGGTGGTGGGCATGGTGGTGGTGGTGGACATAGTGGTGGTGGTTGTGGTGGTGGTGGACGTGGTGGTGGTGGACGTGGTGTGGACGTGGTGGTGGACATGAAGGTGGACGTGGCGGTTGTGGAAGTCGTGGTTCTTGGATGTGGTGGTGGTGGACGTGAAGGTGGACCTGGTGGTGGTGGACATGGTGGTGGTGGACATGGTGGTGGTGGACATGGTGGTGGTGGTGGTGGACATGGTGGTTGTGGACATGGACATGGTGGTGGTTGACGTGGTGGTGGACTTGGTGATGGACTTGGTGGTGGAAGTGGTGGTGGATGTGGTGGTAGTAGTTGTGGTGGTGGTAGAGGTAGACGTGGTGGTGGTGGACATGGTAGTAGCCTCGTGGTGGACGTGGTGGTGGCCGTGGTGGTGGTGGTGGACATGGTGGTGGTGGATGTGGTGGTGGTGGTGGATGTGATGGTGTTGGTGGTGGACAGGGTGGTGGTGGTGGAGGACATGGTGGTGGTGAAGGTGATGGTGGTGGATGTGGTGGTGGTGAAGGTGATGGTGATGGAAGTGTTGGTGGTGGACGTGGTGGTGGTGGATGCGGTGGTGGTGGTGGATGTGGTGGTGGTGGTGGATGTGATGATGTTGGTGGTGGACATGGTGGTGGTGGTCATGGTGGTGGTGGAAATGGTGGTGGAGTATGTGGAGGTGGTGGTAGGGGATGTGGTGGTGGTGGACGTGGTGGTGTTGGACGTGGTGCTGGTGGTGGATGTGGTGGTGGTGGATGTAGTGGTGGATGTGGTGGTGGATTTGGTGGTGGACTTGGTGGTGGACGGGGTGGTGGACGTGGACGTGGTGGTGGAAGTGGATGTGGTGGTTGTGGAGGTAGACGTGGTGGTGGTGGATGTGGTAGTGGCCTCGTGGTGGCTGCAGTGGTGGATATGGTGGTGGTGGACGTGGTGGTGGATGTGGTGGATGTAGTGTTGGTGGAGGTGGGTGTGGTGGTGGACGCTGTGGGTGGTGGACATGGTGGTGGTGGACGCAATGGTGGTGGATGTGGTGGTGGTGGTTGTGGTGGTGGTGGTGGTGCATGTAGTGGTGGTGGACGTAGTGGTGGTGGATATGGTGGATGTGGTGGTGGAGGTGGTGCTTGTGCAAGTGGTGGTTGTGGACATGGTGGTGGTGGTGGACGTGGTGGTGGTGGACGTGGTGGTGGTGGACGTGGTGGTGGTGGACTTGGTGGTGGTGGATGTGGTGGTGGTGGACGTGGTGGTGGACATGAAGGTGGACGTGGCGGTTGTGGAAGTCGTGGTTCTTGGATGTGGTGGTGGTGGACGTGAAGGTGGACCTGGTGGTGGTGGACATGGTGGTGGTGGACATGGTGGTGGTGGACATGGTGGTGGTGGTGGTGGACATGGTGGTTGTGGACATGGACATGGTGGTGGTTGACGTGGTGGTGGACTTGGTGATGGACTTGGTGGTGGAAGTGGTGGTGGATGTGGTGGTAGTAGTTGTGGTGGTGGTAGAGGTAGACGTGGTGGTGGTGGACATGGTAGTAGCCTCGTGGTGGACGTGGTGGTGGCCGTGGTGGTGGTGGTGGTGGACATGGTGGTGGTGGATGTGGTGGTGGTGGTGGATGTGATGGTGTTGGTGGTGGACATGGTGGTGGTGGTGGAGGACATGGTGGTGGTGAAGGTGATGGTGGTGGATGTGGTGGTGGTGAAGGTGATGGTGATGGATGTGGTGGTGGTGGACGTGGTGGTGGTGGACACGGTGGTGGTGGTGGATGTGGTGGTGGTGGTGGATGTGATGATGTTGGTGGTGGACATGGTGGTGGTGGTCATGGTGGTGGTGGAAATGGTGGTGGGGGATGTGGTGGTGGTGGACGTGGTGGTGGGGGATGTGGTGGTGGTGGATGTGGTGGTGGTGGACGTGGTGGTGGGGAATGTGGTGGTTGTGGATGTGGTGGTGGTGGACATGGTGTTGGTGGTGGGAGTGGTGGTGGTGGATTTAGTGGTGGATGTGGTGGTGGATTTGGTGGTGAATGGGGTGGTGGACGTGGTGGTGGACATGGTGGTGGAAGTGGATGTGGTGGTGGTGGTGGAGGTAGACGTGGTGGTGGTGGAAGTGGTAGTGGCTTTGTGGTGGATGTAGTGGTGGACATGGTGGTGGTGGACGTGGTGGTGGATGTGGTGGTGGATGTGGTGGATGTGATGTTGGTGGAGGTGGGTGTGGTGGTGAACGTGGTGGTGGTGGACATGGTGGTGGTGGACGCAATGGTGGTGGATGTGGTGGTGGTGGTTGTGGTGGTGGTGGTTGTAGATTTGGTGGTGTTGGATGTGGTGGTGGTGGTGCATGTAGTGGTGGTGGATGTAGTGGTGGTGGATATGGTGGATGTGGTGGTGGAGGTGGTGCTTGTGGAAGTGGTGGTTGTGGACATGGTGGTGGTGGACATGGTAGTGGTGGACGTGGTGGTGGTGGACGTGGTGGTGGTGGATGTGATGAGGGTGGTGGATGTGGTGGTGTTGGACATGGTGGTGGTGGTGGTGGATGTGGTGGTGGTGGACGTGGTGGAAGTGGTGGTGGTGGACATGGTGGTGGTGAGGACGTGGTGGTGGTGGTGGATGTGGTAGTGGTGGACGTGGTAGTGGTGGATATGGTTGTGGTGGACATGGTGGTGGAAGTTGTGGACCTGGTGGTTGTGGACATGGTGGTGATGGACATCGTGGTGGTGGAGAACGTGGTGGACATGGTGGTGGTGGACGTGGTAGACATGGTGGTTGTGGATATTGTGGTGGTGGACATGGTGGTGGTTGATGTAGTGGTGGTGGGCATGGTGGTGGTAGATGTAGTGGTGGACGTGGTGGTAGTGGACATGGTGGTGGTGGATGTGAAGGTGTATGTGGTGGTGGTGGACGTGGTGGTGGTGGACGTGGGGTGGTGGGCATGGTGGTGGTGGTGGACATAGTGGTGGTGGTTGTGGTGGTGGTGGACGTGGTGGTGGTGGACGTGGTGGTGGACGTGGTGGTGGACATGAAGGTGGACATGGCGGTTGTGGAAGTCGTGGTTCTTGGATGTGGTGGTGGTGGACGTGAAGGTGGACCTGGTGGTGGTGGACATGGTGGTGGTGGACATGGTGGTGGTGGACATGGTGGTGGTGGTGGTGGACATGGTGGTTGTGGACGTGGCCATGGTGGTGGTTGACGTGGTGGTGGACTTGGTGATGGACTTGGTGGTGGAAGTGGTGGTGGATGTGGTGGTAGTAGTTGTGGTGGTGGTAGAGGTAGACGTGGTGGTGGTGGACATGGTAGTAGCCTCGTGGTGGACGTGGTGGTGGCCGTGGTGGTGGTGGTGGACATGGTGGTGGTGGATGTGGTGGTGGTGGTGGATGTGATGGTGTTGGTGGTGGACATGGTGGTGGTGGTGGAGGACATGGTGGTGGTGAAGGTGATGGTGGTGGATGTGGTGGTGGTGAAGGTGATGGTGGTGGATGTGGTGGTGGTGGACGTGGTGGTGGTGGACGCGGTGGTGGTGGTGGATGTGGTGGTGGTGGTGGATGTGATGATGTTGGTGGTGGACATGGTGGTGGTGGTCATGGTGGTGGTGGAAATGGTGGTGGAGTATGTGGAGGTGGTGGTGGGGGATGTGGTGGTGGTGGACGTGGTGGTGTTGGATGTGGTGCTGGTGGTGGATGTGGTGGTGGTGGATGTAGTGGTGGATGTGGTGGTGGATTTGGTGGTGGACTTGGTGGTGGACGGGGTGGTGGACGTGGTGGTGGACGTGGTGGTGGAAGTGGATGTGGTGGTAGTGGAGGTAGACGTGGTGGTGGTGGATGTGGTAGTGGCCTCGTGGTGGCTGCAGTGGTGGATATGGTGGTGGTGGACATGGTGGTGGATGTGGTGGATATAGTGTTGGTGGAGGTGGGTGTGGTGGTGGACGCTGTGGGTGGTGGACATGGTGGTGGTGGACGCAATGGTGGTGGATGTGGTGGTGGTGGTTGTGGTGGTGGTGGTGCATGTAGTGGTGGTGGACGTAGTGGTGGTGGATATGGTGGATGTGGTGGTGGAGGTGGTGCTTGTGCAAGTGGTGGTTGTGGACATGGTGGTGGTGGACGTGGTGGTGGTGGACGTGGTGGTGGTGGACGTGGTGGTGGTGGACTTGGTGGTGGTGGATGTGATGAGGGTGGTGGATGTGGTGGTGTTGGACATGGTGGTGGTGGTGGTAGATGTGGTGGTGGTGGACGTGGTGGACGTGGTGGTGGTGGACATGGTGGTGGTGAGGATGTGGCGGTGGTGGTGGACGTGGTAGTGGTGGACGTGGTAGTGGTGGACATGGTGGTGGTGGACATGGTGGTGGAAGTTGTGGACCTGGTGGTTGTGGACGTGATGGTGATGGACATCGTGGTGGTGGAGGACATGGTGGACATGGTGGTGGTGGACGTGGTGGACATGGTGGTGGTGGATGTGGTGGGGGTGGATGTGGTGGTGGTGGTGGAGGTGGGTGTGGTGGTGGTGGACATGGTGGTGGTGGACATGGTGGTGGTGGATGTAGTGGTGGTGGATGTGGTGGTGGTGGATGTGATGGTGGTGGATGTGGTGGTGGTGGTGGGTGTGGTTGTGGTAGACGTGGTGGACATGGTGGACGTGGACATGTTGGTGATGGACGTGGTGGTGATGGACATTGTTGGTGGTGGACATGGTGGTGGTGGATGTGGTGGTGGTGGACATGGTGGTGGTGGATGTGGTGGACATGGTGGTGGTGGGCGTGGTGGATGTGGTGGTGGTAGGTGTGGTGGTGGTGGTGGGTGTGGTGGTGGTAGACGTGGTGGTGCTGGACATGGTGGGAGTGGACACAGTGGTGGGGGACATGGTGGTGGGGATGTAGTGGTGGTGGATGTGGTGGTGGTGGTCATGGTGGTCGTGGATGTGGTGGTGGTGGTGGGTGGTGGACATCGTGGTGGTGGAGGTGGGCATGGTGGTGGTGTTGTTGGACGTGGTAGTGGATGTAGTGGTGGAGTTCTGGACTTTTTGGTTCCGTCCAGAGGTGTCAGGGAAAACACCCGAAGACCCCGGAGTTCAACCTGTCTCGGTGCACAAACAAACAGAAACACGGGCTTCTCGATGGTGGCGTCAAAGACCAAAGGTTTATTACTGCAGGGACACAGAAGTCACAGAAACTGCACACGGGCAGTGTCTAGGAGCCTGTTCAATTTGTACAAAGAGGGTTGTTCCTTATATACTAAATATTCTGCTCGGGGCAAATTCTTTACATGTTACCACAGTTTTAAACATTCGTGTCTTAAACAATAAATATTTGGCGTTGTACAGGAATCGTCAACAGTATCTGATGTCAAAACATTACGAATGAGGGGTTCCCACTAGTCCATCATAATCCCATGTCAATTCCTCATTCAAGACCCGGACCGCCTCATCGTAAATTTCGTTACCTCCCCCTAATAAAGGCCCAGAAGGAAAGGAGCAGAGCCAGGTGTGGAAGATAGAAAGACAGGATAAGAGATGTTTGTGGGTCGTAAATGGGCACGGTTACCAGCTTCGGCCGCCTAATCATGATCAGGCCAACGAACACAAGAACCAGTATAGCAGGACTGGCCTCAGGCTGGGGAGGCAGTTCTTGCCGAGTCATGCTGCTACAGCGTTGCTGGCCTGAGGTGCACGTGTCACTAGCAAGGTGAATCGCCGGCTAAAGCCTACGTGTCCTTAAATAAAAAGAGGTCATTGTGTGTCCATTGACTATGTGAGGGCAAGGAATACAAAATGGCTTCCGTGTTCTAAGATGGATGCCATGGGTAGAACAGAAATGTGTTTGTAACTGGAGTGCTCTTGCTCGTAGCATAGCGAAAACACCAGGATATACTAAATGGATCATTTGCGGTTCACTGATACCAAAATTATGTATTTACGACAATGTTTACAAACACGAGTAAAATCGTCACGGAACCTCAGACCCTCCTTTTGCCCTTACATAGGCAATTACTCAGTCTATATCAGAGTCAGAGTCTAATTCTATGCTCATTAGGTCAGTGACATGTTGTTGTATCATCATCCTGTCTCGTGCCTTTTCTCCTAATGCAGGTGGTTTTCTGAAACAGGTTGCAACACAGAGATTACACAAAGCGGGACCACATTGGATAATAAGGCAGCACGAGAACAGAAATACTAGGATGACACCAATGACCATCAGAACCTTCCATCCCCACGCTGATACCAGAGTCCAAAACCACTCCATGAAGGACCAGTTTCCCTTATCTACGTGTATAGAGTCGGAAATCTTGTGTAGTTTAGAGATCGCTTCATAGACTGTTGGAGCATTATTTGGAATAAAGACACAGCAGCTCGATTGGATCATTCTGCATACCCCACCTCGATCTGCAAGTATTACGTCTAGAACCATACGGTTCTGCAACGTCATGAGACGATCCGCCTGAAGCTCAGCTGTTAAGTTACTAAGGGCATCAGCAGTTTCTGTAATAGTAGATTCAACTACCCGTGTTAGTTGACGTAGATTTCTACTATTGGCCATAGGCCCCCAAAACGGAAGGAAACCTTTGAAAAAGTCTCCAGCTTCTTGACCAGCGGTATCTTCCTTGCTGAAGACACCTCTTGCTACTCTGGTCTTGTGATAATCTGAAGAAGCAGTGTATGTCGGAGGTAACAATCGAGCAATATAACATGAACCTGAAAAGTCAGCAGGCAGCCATGTATATGCTCTGTCCTGACAGATGAAGTAAGTACCCCTAGCAGTAAGGAAGGCAGGGGAGGAGTTAGACGGAAATACGTAAGTCTCAACGCACTCACTCCTCCCTAGCTGAGCTCTCAGATTTCTCCCATTTCCTTGCAAACAGACCTGACCTCGGTGAGGCACGACCCAAACTGAAGTGGAGCTTTTACGCTTGCTTTCTCCCAAACTAAGGCGATACTCTGTAGAGTTCCAACTCAAATACACCCGTAATTCATCTCTAGGGTAAGATGGAGTATTATTGACGTCTTTAATCATGTCAATAATTCCCTGGACTAAAGCTTTGTTGGCTGAGTTGTATTTAGTGGACCGTGGTGGACGCGGAGGATAGGTCTCAAGGGCATATGAAAAAATGGTCTGAAAGGCCTGAAATGATCCATTGTAGCTAAAAGGCAAGACTAGATAGGGAATGCCTTTATCCATAGTGTGAGGTATCAGGCCACACACCCAGCAGTCTGTAGTATTAACTACCAGTTGGTGTTGATGCAAGAGCTGTACAAATGTATTGTTAATAAATTCTGAGCGTCGAGCTTGTTCGTGTTCAGGAAATGAGTGAAAAGAATGCATAGAAGAAACCGTAGAAGTAGTAGGATCAAGGGGAGGTACTGTAGTTACTGGCATAAAAATCAAATGTACACCAAAGACGATTCCACCCACCAACGTTATCAAAACAATTAAAAATGTAACTGCACATTGCATTAGAAAGCATTTGCTGTGAAGTATTCTGTACAGTCTATTTCTGCGTACATAAATTACATTTTCTCGTTGCAGCTCAGGAAGCTCCATCTTCTACGACCGTTCGCGACCACTGATGATGTGTACGTAGATGAAAATGCCTCTATCAGCCCTGGGAGTTCCCAGAACTAACAGAAAGATCGACCTTGTGTCTGACCCCCGCAGATTCAACTAGGCACACAGCCACGACCCTACGGCTACCCAGACGGCAAGGCAATTTTAAAACAAAAAGAAACAATACAAAGTTTTAGCAAACTTCCTGGCTGGAGGCAGTGTATAGGAAATTCAAATCTGAAAATAGGCAGTTTCCTGCTTTATTTGTCCATATTGCGAGAACGTAAGTTGTATCTCAGTTTTGCAGGAGCTGTCTGGTCTGGAAACAATGTATTTTCAGCCGACGTTGCAATGTTCACGTTTTCAGATGACAAATGTTCTTTTGGTGCAGATGGCAAATGTTCGTTGGGTGTGGATGACAAATGTTCAGGGTTCAAAAGAGCAGTTTCAAGAGGAGAGTCAGAATTTGGTGAATCAGTGATCAGTTCTGCATCGCTGAAAGGTATGAACCTGGGGACTTGTTCCGTTTCAGAGGCACCGATTCCTTTCTTTACCCAGTTGTCGTAAGGAAGTGGCAAAGGCACACGTTTGACATGTGTCGTATGGATCCAGTTCTTCCTTCCGGCCACACGAATAGCAGTTCTCGTTGCTAGTAGGACTTGGAAAGGGCCAATGAATCTGGGCTGAAGATTTTTCGTTCTTGCAAAATTTCTAATGACCACCTGATCACCCGGTTTCAGCTGATGGCCTGGACTCTCCGGTGGCTTTGGCAATGCATCGAAAACCTGTTGGTGAATAAGACTCAATTTAGCAGTCAAGTCGAAAAGGTAATCAATTAACATTGGGTATTCCAGCTGCTTGAATTCTTTTGGTCTAGGTACCCCCCAAACATTTGCAGGACGACCAAAAACTATTTCATAAGGACTAAGCCCTACTCTAGAATGTACAGTTGCTCTTGTTGATAGCAAAGCCAAAGGCAATGCGTCTGGCCAGGACAAACCCGTGGATGCTTGTATCTTAGCAAGTTTCAGTTTAAGGGTGCCATTGTAACCCTCGACTAAACCCGCGGACTGGGGATGATTCGCACTATGAAACTTCTGTCTAATCCTTAGGCCGGCACACACACTCTGCATAACTTTCCCTACGAACTCACTTCCGTTATCTGACCATACAATCCGTGGCATTCCGTATCTGGGGAAGTATTCTTTAAGAAGAATTTTGGCAGTGGATAAGGCAGTATTGTCCTTTAGCGGGTATGCTTCGATCCATCTGGAGAAAGCACAAACTACCACTAGGACGTATTTCAGGTTATTACAACGATCCATGTGAATGAAGTCTAGCTGGATCACTTCAAAGGGGCAGGAAGGAGGAGCGAAGTGACCTGCAGGTGTGGGGATTCCCTTGCCAGGATTATGCATCAAGCATACCATACAATTTCTCACCACTCTCTCTGCACACTTACTAATCCCATCATTCTTCCAGACCGGAGCCAACATCTTACAAATCCCTTTTGAGCTGATGTGCGCTGTTCCATGTGCCATTGTCACTACTGCAAGCACATACGCATCAGGCAACATCCAACGCTGTTGTTCCGACAAGTCAATCCAACACCCACTCGAGTCCAATTTACCCGTGCTCTCTCTCCATGCAAGTTTTTCCTCCTCAGTCGCCTCTTTCTGAATTTCTTTCACGCTTTCTACTGTGTCTTCACACATTCCAGACTCAGAAATCCATCTTGCAGATGTTGCAACATACATTCTACTCATCATATTTCTAGCTGTCTGTTTTGCAGTCTCATCGGCAAAAGCATTCCCACGACCAACATCATCCGTGATTGCTTTATGAGCACTGCATTTCACAATCGCAACTTCAGTCGGCAAGGTTAGAGATTCCAACAAGTCATTAACTAGCTGGCCATGTTGAATCTTAGTCCCATGGGACGTAATGAAACCTCTCTCTTTCCACAAACGGCCAAAACTATGGGCCACGCCGAACGCGTACTGACTATCTGTGAACACATTCACTCTCTTTCCCTTAGCTAAAACGCACGCTCTTGTTAGCGCGATCAATTCTGCAGCCTGGGCAGAATTCTGACTCACTCTTGCAGTCTCCACAATCGTACTCAAGGTCGTTACTGCATAAGCAGCAGTCACATCACCATTCTCCAATTTGAAGCAAGACCCATCAACATACAGCGTGCCATCTGGATCTGACAACGGAGTGTCTTTTAGGTCAATTCGTCCTTTTGTTTCTTCCTCAGTTTTGAAATAACAGTCGTGTGGTTCGGAATCACTCGACTCTTGGCTAGTCGGCAACAATGTTGCTGGATTCAATACATTGCATCTTTTGATCTGAATATGACTAGCTAACAGTGTCAGTTCATAACCTGATAATCTAGCACTGGTAAGGTGTTGCGTCTTGGTTCGGTTCATGAGTGTATCCACCGCATGAGGAACCATAACCACTAGCATGTTGTTCATTACTAAACCAGCAGATTGTCGAATGGAAGCTGCAGCTGCGGCTGTAGCTCTCAAGCAACTAGGCAACGCTCTAGCTACTGGATCTAATGTTGATGAAAAATACGCACAAGGGCGTTGTTTATCACCAAATTTCTGCGTCAACACACTCAATGCACAACCTTCTCTCTCGTGGACATAGAGCGTGAATGGCTTACTGTAGTCGGGTGTACCCAATACAGGTGCTGAACACAGTGCATTTCGCAATTCAGAAAAACTCTGTTGACATTCAGCAGACCATGGCACTGGACTCGGAACCTTTTTCCCAGTCAAAGCTACCAACGGTTTTGCCAAAAGAGAAAAATTTGGGATCCATTGCCTACAATATGAGGTAATACCTAAAAAGGCACGTACTTCTCTCTGCGTGCTAGGAACATTCATCTGTGTAATTGCTTTTATTCTTTCTGGGGTCAACTTCCTTCCCTCCTTTGACAAGAGATGACCTAAGTAGGTCACTTCTTGGCAGCAGTATTGCATTTTTGAAGGTGACACCTTGTGATTCAAATTTGACAAATGATGCAATAAAGAAATCGTAGCTGTTTTGCAAGTTTCCTTGTCATCAGCAGCCACTAGAAGATCATCAACATATTGTATTAAAGCAGAACCAAGAGGAAGTACGAAGGAATCTAACTGGCTTTTTAATGCTTGACTGTAAATGGATGGGCTTTCACAATAGCCTTGTGGAGCGCGTTTAAACCTAAAGCTTCGTCCTCCTAGAGAGAAACCGAAGATATCTCTGCTTTCTTCGGCTATCGGAATGCTGAAAAAGGCATTTTTCAAGTCGACAACCGAAAACCATGCTGCTGTAGCAGGAATCAACGTTAACAACGCAGTAATGTCTGGAACCACAGGAAACTGTGGAATCACAATTTTATTAACCTCTCTGAGATCAATTACAAACCTATATACTGGAGGTTTTGTAGGGTCAGTTCGTTTCAAAATAGGCAGTACAGGACTATTACAGACATTACCTCTAGTTTCTTCTATAACGTCTTTCTCAATCAGATCATGCACTATCAGTAGGAGCGCACGCTCACCTTCACTAGAGATTCTGTATTGTGGAATTCGTGGAAGTTTGACATTTGCTTTCAAAGTTACTACATAGGGTGGAATTTCCAACAGACCTACATCATTAGGACCAGTCGCCCAAAGAGTATCAGGGAGTGAACGCAGCTCTGGTGGGAGCGCATCCATCGACAAGTACATCGGAGAGATTATTCTTTTACCCAACGTAAGCTGTACTCCTGCTGGAGAACAGTACAATGTCGCGTACAGGCGTTTTAACAAGTCTAAACCAAGCAGATTTTCGTTACAATCTGTCGTCAAAATCAGGGGTGCTTTCAAGTGGCAGGGTCCAACAGAAATAGACAAAGGACCAGAAACAGGGTTATGAACAGGGGCGCCCGAAAAACCTACTGAAACGTTTGTTGAGCCAGACAAAGGTGCGCCAGGGAGTTTCGCATGTATGATAGAACTTTTTGCTGCACCAGTATCCAACAGAAACGGTTCGACTATACCTGATGTTGCTACTGCGACATAAGGCCCACTCTGATCTACTGGAACTGATACTACTCCCTCTCTTTGTCCATGGCTGTCCTAGTACTCACTTTGCTGAACTTCCTCACTAGCTTCATAATAGTCTTCAACATGATATTGTGGAGACCTATTCTGTTGGGCAGATTGTCCATTTCGCTGGTCGAAATAATTAGAAGGGCGATCACTCGTCTGCTGAGGCATAGCACCTCGTCCTCGACCTCTAGAGTTTTGCATGGAACTACCACGACCTCTCTGAGCTGCCGCAGCATTATTTTGTGCCCGAACTGGACACTCATTTTTGTAATGACCTTCCACTTTGCAATAAGCACATTGATTCCATTGGTATTGTGGCCTTTGAAAATTATAATCCGTTCTTTGATATGACCCTTGCTGCATATTAGTCTGATTCGTGCGAGGCGGATAAGCTTGCTGTAAAAGTACTTTAGTTTTTAAATCTTTCGTCTTTTTATCTGATTTTTCCTTCTCTTCTTTATCCCTATTTTCATAGTACTGGGCAGTCGCAAGTATTTGCGCAGTCGTAGAGACAGCCCACGCACTTTCAGAATTCTTTAATTTACCACTAAGTTCTGGCAACAGATTGTGCACAAATTTATCAACAAATAATCTCTGGCCTCCTTCTGTGCTCATATCCTGACCACTATGATCCACGAAAGTCTCCTCGAATCTTGTGAAAAAGTCGGAGACGCTTTCGTCTTTCTTTTGTTTGCACGCGGACAATTTGTCCCAGTTAACGCGCAATGCTGGCATCAAAGTTTTCATTAAATCGATTATCCTACCAGGCAAATTAGCAATTAAGGGTTCAGGTTTAGAACCACCTATTTGTTGACCATCCGCTGCAATTATAGCTGCCCAGTCACCCCCTAGGGCAACTGGATGGTTCTCTTTACGAATTTTAGCCCAAATTGGTTGCGGTACGACATTACCAAATAGCAGATCTATGTCAGCAAGATTCAATACACAAGCGTCAACTGTTTGAGCCAACTCTTTGTAGTACCCTGCAGGATTTTTACGCGGATCTGGCAAGGCCTGTTTTACTGCTAATACTTCAGCTCGCTTCCATGGAATATGTATCCATACTCTCTGGAATTGGGCCGGAGCGGCTGGAATACCAAGGTTTGCATTAGCTTGCACAGCTTCACGCCAAATTGGTGGAACCTCTCTCATTGGGTATTGACGATTTTGTTTCGTACTACGTTTCCCTAACTCTCTTGGTGAACGAAGGGATGAGTCGGTCCTATAACTTAGAACCAGTTCCATCGCTTCTTTTATATTTTGACCAACTATCATACCTGAAGCGAACTCTTTCTGAACATTAATTAATTCTTCTAGATTTGATTCAGGGTCATCCTCTTCCAATTCCTCACGTAGAAGGAAACACATTTCATCGAACACATATCGTTGTGTCGGTTCATTCCATTGCATAAATGTATCTAATACATCTTGTACATTATATCTTCCAACTTTTGAAACCCATCTAAGAGCAGTGGAATCTAATATTCCTCTTTCTTCAGTACTGGGAAGCTGACTACGTCTCTGCACAGAGTCAGAGGTAGGAGTCTTAATCAGAGTTTTATAGAAGGGAGATAGAATATTGGAGACAGAATCAGTGATTCTCCGAGGAACAGAAAGCGGAGTCATAATATTAGCAGAAGCAGTAAATAGAGTAGCAGTTGGAACAGATAGATTAGGAGCAGTAGGAGTAGCAGGAAAAATAGCTTGTGAACTAGCAGGTGTGAGCGACACAGGCATAGGTAAAGAAGCCGGCAACCCTAGAAGAGGGGTTGTCGAAGGAACATTAATATTGACCACAGGAGGTACAGGAACTTGATTCAGGGGAGCGGGAACACCAGGTTGTCCAGCAACCGGTAATTGAACATTCGGTATAGGTGGAGCCGTAGCACCCTGTGCATACGGTGGGGGTGATCGTAACAAGTAAGACAACAGGGGATCCTTTTCAGGGTCCTCTACTATCTTAGTCGTACTCGATGGTAAAGCAGGATAGCACTTGTCTATCGCTAAATTACGCTCTCTATTGGCCACCTCCATCGCTTTCTCAGACTCGTTGAGTTGCACCTGCCTAGCAGACTGTTCTAAAGTCAACTCTTGCTCTTTCTGTTCTTTCTTCAACTTTTTTATTTCTCTCTGTTTAGATTCTTTTCGCCAATAACGGAAAGAATCAAACATTGCCGGCCGGGCTTTCTTCTTAAACAACCTTCTTTCTAGATTATCGAGAACGTCAGGTTCAAAACTACCATGTAGTGGCCAACTAAGGACACCATCTTTCTCTGTGAAGCGGATCCATACCTCGTTATAAGAGATAGGGCCCACACCAAATTTGCAATATAGATCATAAAGGGGAGTTCCAATCGGAGGAACCAAACACGAGTCCTCCAACTGGGAATCACTGTTGCAACTAAAACAAGACAACATACAATTTTTCCGACTTACCATTTTATAATCCGGAACACAAAACAAACAAGACACAAACAGAAAAGATGCGCACTCGAACCAAGAACTTAGGCCTACCAGAACTGATAAACGTATCGATGCCTGAACTGAACAGAATGATTATCGTAACCAGAATAACCAGTGATAATCTTACAGAACTGAACTGAACTGAGAACTAAAAGGATTATCCAAACAGGAGCAACCCTCACAAAATACTTAACTGAGGTACTGAAGACGTCACCAAGGAGAAACCCGTCACGTCTCGCCGTACAGAGGACTGCACCTCGGGTCCAAGACAGGGCGACGGTCAAGGCAACGGACCACTGCAGCCGTCTGAACGGGAACCCTCGTGGAAGAGAACGTCGGGGCCACTTTTGCGATATGCCGGGATCGATGAAGTGGGGCGCCTCCCTCTGAAATCTTCACACGAAGCTCCTCGAACTCTTCAGGCTTTTGGACCGGTACCGAATGACGTCGCCCTACGTTGGGCGCCAATTGGAGTTCTGGACTTTTTGGTTCCGTCCAGAGGTGTCAGGGAAAACACCCGAAGACCCCGGAGTTCAACCTGTCTCGGTGCACAAACAAACAGAAACACGGGCTTCTCGATGGTGGCGTCAAAGACCAAAGGTTTATTACTGCAGGGACACAGAAGTCACAGAAACTGCACACGGGCAGTGTCTAGGAGCCTGTTCAATTTGTACAAAGAGGGTTGTTCCTTATATACTAAATATTCTGCTCGGGGCAAATTCTTTACATGTTACCACAGTTTTAAACATTCGTGTCTTAAACAATAAATATTTGGCGTTGTACAGGAATCGTCAACAGTATCTGATGTCAAAACATTACGAATGAGGGGTTCCCACTAGTCCATCATAATCCCATGTCAATTCCTCATTCAAGACCCGGACCGCCTCATCGTAAATTTCGTTACCTCCCCCTAATAAAGGCCCAGAAGGAAAGGAGCAGAGCCAGGTGTGGAAGATAGAAAGACAGGATAAGAGATGTTTGTGGGTCGTAAATGGGCACGGTTACCAGCTTCGGCCGCCTAATCATGATCAGGCCAACGAACACAAGAACCAGTATAGCAGGACTGGCCTCAGGCTGGGGAGGCAGTTCTTGCCGAGTCATGCTGCTACAGCGTTGCTGGCCTGAGGTGCACGTGTCACTAGCAAGGTGAATCGCCGGCTAAAGCCTACGTGTCCTTAAATAAAAAGAGGTCATTGTGTGTCCATTGACTATGTGAGGGCAAGGAATACAAAATGGCTTCCGTGTTCTAAGATGGATGCCATGGGTAGAACAGAAATGTGTTTGTAACTGGAGTGCTCTTGCTCGTAGCATAGCGAAAACACCAGGATATACTAAATGGATCATTTGCGGTTCACTGATACCAAAATTATGTATTTACGACAATGTTTACAAACACGAGTAAAATCGTCACGGAACCTCAGTGGTGGTGGATGTGGTGGATGTGGTGGTGGTGGTGGTGATTGTGGACATGGTGGTGGTGGACATGGTGGTGGTGGACATGGTGTTGGTGGACGTGGTGGTGGTGGATGTGGTGGTGGTGGTGGATGTTGTGGTGGTGATGGTGGGTGTGGTGGTGGTGGACGTGGTTGTTGTGGACATGGTGGTGGTGGATGTAGTGATAGTGGATGTGTTGGTGGTGGACGTGGTGGTGGACATGGTGGTGCACGTGGTGGTGGTGCACGTGGTGGTGGTGGACGTGGTGGACGTAGTGGTGGTGGATGTAGTGGTGGTGGATGTTATGGATGTGGTGGTGGTGGTGATTGTGGATGTGGTGGTGGTGGACATGGTGGTGGTGGATGTGGTGGTGGTGGATGTGATGGTGGATGTTGTGGTGGTGATGGTGGGTGTGGTAGTGGTAGACGTGGTTCTTGTGGACATGGTGGTGGTGGATGTAGTGGTGGTGGATGTGGTGGTAGTGGATGTGGTGGTGTACATGGTGGGGGTGGTTGTGGGTGTGGTGGTGGTGGACATGGTGGTGGAGGATGTGGTGGATGTGGTGGACGTGGTGGTTGTGGACATGGTGGTGATAGATGTGGTGGTGATGGACATGGTGGTGGATGTGGTGGTGGTGGATGTGGTGGTGGATGTGGTGGACATGGTGATAGAGGACGTGGTGGTGGTGGATGTGGTGGTGGGGGATGTGGTGGTGGTGGACGTGGTGGTGGTGGACATGGTGCTGGTGGTGGATGTGGTGGTGGTGGATGTAGTGGTGGATGTGGTGGTGGATTTGGTGGAGGACTTGGTGGTGGACGGGGTGGTGGACGTGGTGGTGGACGTGGTGGTGGACGTGGTGGTGGAAGTGGATGTGGTGGTGGTGGTGGTGGAGGTAGACATGGTGGTGGTGGACTTGGTAGTGGCCTCGTGGTGGATGTAGTGGTGGACATGGTGGTGGTGGACATGGTGGTGGAAGTGGTGGACGTGGTGTTGGTGGAGGTAGGTGTGGTGGTGGACGTGGTGTTGGTGGACATGGTGGTGGTGGACGCATTGGTGGTGGATGTGGTGGTGGATGTGGTGGTGGTGGTTGTGGTGGTTGTGGATGTGGGGGTGGTGGATGTGTTGGTGGTGGTAAATGTAGTGGTGGTGGACGTAGTGGTAGTGTATGTGGTGAATGTGGTGGTGGAGGTGGTGCGTGTGGAAGTGGTTGTTGTGGACATGATGGTGGTGGATGTGGTGGTGGTGGACGTGGTGGTGGTGGATGTGGTGAGGGTGGTGGCTGTGGTGGTGTTGGACATGGTGGTGGTGGATGTGGTGGTGGTGGATGTGGTGGACGTGGTGGTGGTGGACATGGTGGTGGTGAGGACGTGGTGGTGGTGGTGGACATGGTAGTGCTGGACGTGGTAGTGGTGGACATGGTGGTGGTGGACATGGTGGTGGAAGTGGTGGACCTTGTGGTTGTGGACATGGTGGTGATGGACATCGTGGTGGTGGAGGATGTGGTGGACATGGTGGTGGTGGACGTGGTGGACATGGTGGTGGTGGATGTGGTGGTGGTGGTAGTGGTGGTGGATGTGGTGGTGGTGGAGGTGGGTGTGGTGGTGGTGCACATGGTGATGGTGGACATGGTGGTGGTGGACATAGTCATGGTGGATGTGGTGGTGGTGGATGTGATGGTGGTGGATGTGGTGGTGGTGTTGGGTGTGGTGGGGGTAGACATGGCGGACATCGTGGACGTGGACATGTTTGTGATGAATGTGGTGGTGATGGACATTGTTGGTGGTGGATGTGGTGGTGGTGGTAGGTGTGGAGGTGGTGGTGGGTGTGGTGGTGGTGGACGTGGTGGTGCTGGATATGGTGGTTGTGGACACAGTGGTGGTGGACATGGTGGTGGGGATGTAGTGGTGGTGGTGGACGTGGTGGTGGTGGATGTGGTGGTGGTTGATGTGGTGGATGTGGTGGTGGTGGTGGGTGGTGGACGTCATGGTGGTGGAGGTGGGTATAGTGGTGGTGTTGGTGGACGTGGTAGTGGACGTAGTGGTGGTGGATGTGGTGGACGTGGTGGTGGTGGTGGTGGTGATTGTGGACGTGGTGGTGGTGTACATGGTGGTGGTGGATGTGGTGGTGGTGGATGTGGTGATGGTGGTGGATATTGTGGTGGTGATGGTGGGTGTGGTGGTGGTGGACGTGGTTGTTTTGGACATGGTGGTGGTGGATGTAGTGGTAATGGATGTGTTGGTGATGGATGTGGTGGTGGACATGGTGATGGTGGTGGTGGTGGTGGGTGTGGTGGTGGTGCACGTGGATGTAGTGGTGGTGGATGTTAGTGATGTGGTGGTGGTGGTGGAGGTGGTGATTGTGGACGTGGTGGTGGTGGACATGGTGGTGGTGGACGTGGTGGGGGTGGATGTGGTG
Source organism: Lissotriton helveticus (assembly GCF_964261635.1). NCBI lineage: Eukaryota > Metazoa > Chordata > Amphibia > Caudata > Salamandridae > Lissotriton > Lissotriton helveticus. Next base: position 1,024,927,865 of record NC_136070.1, on the reverse strand, counting down.
GTGGTGGATGTGGTGGTGGTGGTAGTAGTGGTGGTGGATGTGGTGGTGGGTGTGGTGGTGGTGGACGTGGTGGTGCTGGACATGGTGGTAGTGGATGTAGTGGTGGTGGACCTGGTGTTGGTGGACGTGGTGGTGGTGGATGTGGTGGTGGATGTGGTGGTAGTGGATGTGGTGGTGGTGGATGTGGATGTGGTAGTGGTGGTGGGTGGTGGATGTGGTGGTGGTGTAGGGGGGTGTGGTGCTGGTGGTGGATGTGGTGTTGGTCGACATGGTGGTGGTGGACGTAGTGGTGGTGGATGAAGTGGTGGTGGATGTGGTGGAGGTGGTGGTGGAGGTGGTGATTGTGGATGTGGTGGTTGTGGACGTGGTGCTGGTGGGCGTGGTGGTGGACTTGGTAGTGGGGGATGTTGTGGTAGTGGATGTGATGGTGGTGGTGGATGTTGTGGTAGAGGTGGTGGGTGTGGTGGTGGTGGATGTGGAGGTGGTGGACATGGTGGTGGTGAACATAGTGGTGTTGGATGTGGTGGTGATGGATGTGGTGGTGGATGTGGTGGTAGTGGTGGGTGTGGTGGTGGTGGACGTTGTGGTGGTGGACGTGGTGGTTGTGGACATGGTGGTGATGGACGTGGTGGTGATGGACGTGGTGGTGGGGGACGTGGTGGTGGTGGACATGGTGGTGGTGGACATGGTGGTGGATGTGGTGGACATGGTGGTGGTGGTGGTAGTGGTGGACGTGGTGGTGGTGGAAATGGTGGTTGTGGAGGTGGGTGTGGTGGTGGTGGTGGTGGTGGACGTGGTGGTGGTGGACATGGTGGTGGTGGATGTGGTGGTGGTGGTGGTGGTGGACGTAGTGGTGGTGGATGTAGTGGTGGTGGGTGTGGTGGATGTGGTGGCGGTGGTGATTGTGGAGATGGTAGTGGTGGACGTGGTGGTGGTGGATGTGGATGTGGCGGTGGTGGGTGTTGGGGTGGTGGACATGGTGGTGGTGGATGTGGTGGTGGATGTGGTGGTTGTGGACATGGTGGTGATGGACGTGGTGGTGGTGGACGTGGTGGTGGTGGATGTGGTGGTTGTGAACATGGTGGTGATGGACGTGGTGGTGATAGATGTGGGGGTGTTGGATGTGGTGATGGACGTGGTGGTGGTGGATGTGGTGGTTGTGAACATGGTGGTGATGGATGTGGTGGTGGTAGACGTGGTGGTGTTGCTGGGTGTGGTGGTGGTGGTGGATGTGGTGGACATGGTGGTGGTGGAGGTGATGGTGGATGTGGTGGTGGTGGTGGATGTGGTGGACATGGTGGTGGTGGAGGTGATGGTGGATGTGGTGGTGGTGGTGGATGTGGTGGAGGTGGTGATTGTGGATGTGGTGGTGGTGGACGTGGTGGTGGTGGATGTGGTGGTAGTGGTGGATGGTGGACGTGGTGATGGTGGAGGTGGATGTGGGTGTGGTGGTAATCCTGCAGGAGTCTGCCAGCAGGCTGTGCAAAATTCAGCAGCGCCTCTAGGCGTTTGTTGCAATGCACGGACTTAACACAGAATTTGGCATCACGGGATAAGTCACAATAAAACATTTCTTAGCACATAATTAAATAAGAAGCTCAAAAGAGCTCTTTCGGCATCTCTGGCAAGTGTGAATGAACAGCACCATAAACCTCTAAGAAACGAGACCAGAACGGGTAGGAATGCGTACAGTGTAGTTTCTGTAAGACTTTCCGAAAGTGACCCTAATCAGGACATAACTAAACCTTTCATGTCTATTTTACAACATCTAGATAGCAAAAGACTTGGAACCAATGATGAAAGCGGAGGTGACACCAAAGTAGCAGGAAGCAACAATATAATTTATGAGCGCATTACCTCGGCTGTGTAATCGGGTGTGATCTTGGGCATGACAGTCTTCAGCGAGCAAAGCCAGAAACGGCGGGGGAGCGGATTCCTTTGAAGTCTGATGCTGCCTGCAAGCAAACCAGCATGAGTGGGGAGAGAGGCAAATGGTGTGCGATGTGCATGCGCCCGCACACATGCACTGTAGGCAATCTGCCTTTGGGTGCATTTTTGAGAGCCCTTACTTAAGTCTCGCTGAGAACACATGCGCGTTCGCTCAGCGAGACCTAAAAACTTATTGACCTGGCGGCTGCTGCGGTGCAGGCAGTACCAGCAAGTGGAAGGAGTGCGAATCAGAAGACACTAGAAAGAGCCATGCGCTTTGGGGAGGCAAGGGAAAACTAGAAGATCCCACTGGCTCCCCTCATTGGCTAACCTTGTCATGGGTCATCCAACGAGGTAAAGGCCTTCCCTAACTCCTCACAGAGTGGGATAAATTCAGTGAGACTTTCTGACCCCACCCCACTCCATGGCGAAGCATCCATTATAGACAATCAGCTCTGAGCAAATCAGAGCTTAAACCTGCGGTGAGGGAACGATGACCATACCTGGGTTACGAGCGCCTCTGAATATCATGAATTTTAAACTGTATAGCGTGTTTGTTTGAAATGTGTTTTATGCTTTTATTTTAACATTCTACCTAATTGCTTTCATTGCCTCCAGATCCCTTTTGCACTTAGGCTCGTTTTCAGACTTCCACTCCCATCTCAGGGGTTTTGCCGGTGAACAGTCTAGACCTTGATTGCGTGTCAGCTGCTGCACAGCAGGGCTGATTGGAGGGTGGAGCGTGATCTTTTAAGCGGTCTGGAGAAGACGCAGAGCATGAGTGCCGATGGCGTCCCAGAGGAGTTCATAAGGCACGCCCGTCTGTGCTGTCTATGTCCGAACGGGTCAAGGAGCCTGGACCCCTGGTCAAAGGTTGGTCTACTCCATGGAGGAACTTCGGGAACTAAATTGTTTGTTCCACTTGCCAGCCCTTCCTGTACTGGCAGAAGAAAAGGTACAGACGGGCAATCTGCCATATGGTAATGGGGAGCCATAGATGAGATGTACTCAGGCTTTGAGATCAAAGGGCGCGGGTCGGGTGATTCCACTCGATTGAGGGCTATAGTGTTGAACACCAGGTCCCTCCAGAAGCACAATTTGGAAATGTTCACGTTTCTTCAGGAGGAAGAGCCAGATATTCTTGCAGTAATGGAAACGTGGCTGGAGGATGCCTCAGGTCCCGATATAGTGGCCGCCCTCCTCCTATCTACAATGTCTTGACATACAATCAACAGGGCGGAAAAAGAGGGGAGGGAGTGGCGGGGTTTCACCGCAGGTCCCTAACCACAGAAAGGATAGTAGCAGAAAGCTTGAACAGAGAGGAGGTCCTGGGGCTAAAAATAAGGCTTAATCCTCTTGCCTGATAGTGTTAGTAGTATACCGCCCCCCGGTCCACCCTTCTATATAATGATCTGCTTACCGAAGTGATCAGCCATATGTGTTACAGATACCAACAGATCCTAGTGGTGGGGGACTTTATCTACCACTGGGACCTGGTACCTAGAGAGCCCTATACCAGCAGTTTGGAGAGGCGATGAGTATGATGGGGCTGAAACAAATTGTGGAGCTCCCTACTCATGAGAAGGGCCACACTCTTGACCTTATCTGGACTACACTACTTGCTGCACAACTAATAGAGTGTAGACCATGTAGTTGGTCAGATCACCATCTGATCAGGCTCATGATCCCTCTGCCCAACTGGCTAAAGTACCTACCTCCAGTATGGAGGACAGTACGGAATTGGCATAAAATAGTGGAAGCCAGCCTAAGGGAATCATTGTATGAGTCAACGTACCCAGGGAGTCAGATGGTGGACCTGGATCTGGAGTGTGGGAGGCTCACAATTCGGTTGAGGAAAGCCATTGACAAAGTGGCCCCTGCACGGAGGGAAAGAGTAACAAACAGAGTTAGGGGTGCCCCATGGTTTACGGAGGTGCTAAGAGGTAAGAAACAAATCCTACGCCAGTGTGAAAGGCAATGGCGGAAGTCATATGAACCAGAGGCCCTGGGGGAATATAAAGTAATGCTAGTCCGCTACAAATTAGCCATCACCGCAAAGAAATCAGCGTGTTATGAGTTGAAGATCAAGGAGGCCAAGGACACTCAGAAAGAGACCTTTTTAAAAAAAAACTTTATTTTGCATTTTGTTAGATACAAAGCAATGCACTGAGATGCATGAAATCATTTTGCAAGTACAAGAGCAGAAAACAATGCCCTCTGTCGTAGGCCCAATTGGAGTCGTGTTATGACTAAATAATACATAAACAGGTTCTTCCAACTTCCAGCATGATCACCTTGACATTAGTCCATAACCCCCTTCACAGAAACATTGCCCATTTCCATGACATGCATAAATGGAAACCGAATTCACAACAAAATGTAAGTTTCGCGTCATGTGGCATTAACAATTGACTTGTAGAGTGAAGCAGTCTAACCCATTAAAGAGACCTTTAATGTGTTGAGAGAGCTGAGCCAAAAGCATGAACAGAAGGCGGATGCCACCCTAGCTGACTGCAATAAGATACAGGACTTCTTACTAACGAAGGTTAAGGATATCCTAACAGGAATAGGCAACACCCACATAAGTCCATGTCCCGTGTTAGTGGAGGAAACCACCGGACTTTCAGGGTGGTAAGCTTTCAGTTTTTCCAACATTAGATTCAGACTCCCTAGCACATTTTATGGCCAAAGTGAAATCAGGTTTACCAGAAGACCCTTGCCCACCCAAGGGGTTCAACATGATTCTCCCTGTGTTGGGGTCGGAGCTGCTCTCCTTGCTTAACCTGTCCCTGGTAACTGGGAAGGTTTCACTTAACTTTAAGGAAGTCCTTGGGGACTCCACTGCTGAAGATAGCAGGGGCGGATGCCAGCAACCTGAAGAACTATCAGCCAATATCTAGACTTCCCTTCTTGGCCAAGGTAGTAGAGCAACATGTGCTTAGAAGGCTCTCGTCTTTTCTAGAGGAACATCAGTTGCTCCATGTGGGGAAAACGGGCTTCAGGGCCCACCATAGTAGAGAGCTGGTAATGCTCTCGACCCTGGACGAGCTAAGGCCTTCAGCCGATAGGAAAGAATCGTCGGCCCTGATCCTATGGATCCTACTGCTGCATTTGACACGGTGAACCATGCTCAGCTGCTGACCCGTATCCAGGGGCTGCCTGTCCCTGAGATTGTGAGTGCCTCTCAGACTGATCTTTGCTCAGCCTTACAGACACTCATCACGCTTTGGAAAATAGAGTGCGTTGGAGCCCTGTCACTCATAATGACAGGCCGTCACTGGTTTGACTCTGTCCCGCCCTGCTGTCTTCCTCGTGTGGGCACATGCACTACCGATCATGTGATCATTGGAAGCACCAGTATATGTCATAAGCAGGAGGCTCTCAGTTCATACTTCATGCGGTACAGTAAATCTCTTCCTTACTGGATCTTTCTCAGGACCAGACAGAAGCCCTTCACCCAAACAAAGTAACAAGCTCATCCCAGCTCACAGTGCTGATGGGGTGCCATTTATCAATGTGTTTTCTGATGGGGGAGTGATGCGGAGCCGGCACTTTATCTTACACTAGGGTTCATCAATTGACCCAACAAATAAGGTATCAATGTTTTACTGCCTTGAATCTCTAGGCATTCAGGTTCTGTAGTCGGAAAGACTGCGGAGCAGACAGTCGATTATCTCACGCTAGCTTTAGCGCAGTTTCCGGGATACTCAGTACTCCCAAATCTCACCCTCTCTGTCGTGCTGAAATAGGCTCGTACAGAAGCTGACAAATGCACTGATAATGAATGGTCCAAAGGAGGGTGCTAGAAGAGCAGTTTTAACCCAATAATAGGGAATGGCATGCTGGTTTTGTTGCTTATCATATAAAAATATACATATCCTGGTAATTATCTGACTTTTTTCCCCTGTTAAATCAGCTTTGACCCCAGAAATGTAATAGGGGTGTGGACTTTATTGCACCAAGTACTTACTGGCTGCAATAAAGTAGCAGTAATTAGAATTCCCACCCTTGCCCGAACAGGAGTTTGTTTCGGGGTTGGAACTTTTGCAGCCCACCCGTAATGAGAGCCAAAGTAAGTGGTGGAAAAACGGAAAGGGGGAGAGTGTTCTTGCATCCATACATAAAAGAAGAAGACTAGATATAAAAGAAAGCAATCTGTATTTTTGTTGATCACCTAGATTGAAATTAATGATTTGGGGTGGGTGTAACTCAAGTATTTTCGCATAGTGTGATTGTACAGAATTTCTCAAAAATCCTGCAAGATTAACCAGAATGACATGAGAAGAGTAATTCTGCATTAGCAATATCTTCTTAGCGCAAAATTGCCACTTCATGTCCAAAATGGACACAAGAGTGTATTTTGCACTAAGAAATAGTGCTAAACGCACAGAACATGAATAGCGAGCTCCAGTAGTCACTCGTGTTCTCTAGCTATGCATTTTGGGTAGAATTTTATCCCAACCTACTCCCTACCATTAGCACTAGTTTCTTAGCAGAAAATGCACCCTTGCATCTAAAATGGACCTAGAATGCATTTTGGCTAAGAAAATATCACTAAGTGCAACAGAACATAAACAGCAACCAGAGCGTTCGCTCAAGCTCACTAAACGTGCTCTCACAGTAGGATTTTTCCCCCCCAAATTGCTCCTAATTACACAAGCAGGTGTAATGACGTTATTAATGGTAATTTTGCATCAATGAGTAACACAGAATTAGCAAAATTACTACGATTATTGAACATAATTGAAATTCCACTCAGGCTTACTAGTAATAGGAAATGGAAGTATAATGACTCAGAGATCTATAATACATTGTAATGCAAAACTGTGAGTATCTGCTCTAAATAGCTTCAAAGAGATTTAGCAGGTTGGTCTTTGGCCCCAAGGATATGTGTGTCCATGGATGTGTGGGTGGGAGAGGCTTGCTGGGCCACATGCCTGCTGGGCAGGGTTTCACTGGTGTTTATTAATGGTAACCAAGGGTTGCTAACTTTATTTGTGGCACTGCTCTTTCTAGCTCGTGTTTATAGAGCTTGTTAAGGCAGCAAAAGAGGAGAAATAATATAGGCTCCAGGGGACTGACTTACTTTCACATACCTGCCAACTTGAAGAACAATCTCACAATGTGAGGAGGGAGTGAGGCCTTTAAGGGGGCGGGGCCTCGTGCATGTTGGTAAATTGCTGCCCGTAAAATGCCTCCTTCTCCTTCGTGTGAAGGAACATAACCTTCCACCAACTGTATCGCTAATTTCACAGGATTTCCAACCGGCAGTGCTAAATGATGAAATGACATTCCTGTCCGATTTTCCATACAACTCATGCAAGAAAAAGCGAGAAAAAAGTAGCACATGGGCGGATTTTGCCACAAATGTGCCAGAAAGTGTTTTTTTTAGTTTTATATGTAATGGCTCTGGTTCATTCATTTTGACCGTATATGTCCAAAGGCAAATATACTGTATTCTATACATACTTGAATGCCCTTATTTGGAATATTTCTGAATTTAATGTGAGGATACTACGAAGATGGACTCTATGACTCTGGCCAGTATCACTGTACCAAATTCATGAGATTATACATGTGTTTCCGAGCATGGGGAATAACTGCTCAGACGGGTAATACCGAGTTCTTTTCCGGCCAGTTTCCCTCTATTGTGGAGGTGATCTGCTGACATTTTCTACCTGCTCTGAGCAAGTGGAATACGTTATCAGTAGGGCCGGTGTGGACTGGAGGGGTAGGACAGTAGGGTTCATTAGGGGTGCAGAGTAGGCATTTCTTGTCTAAGTGGAGGATTATCTACTTATCCCGTACATCTGGTGGGGTCAGGTGGGGTCAGGCTGTGGTTTTGCCCACAACCTTTGACCCTGAAGTAGTAGCAAGAGGCCATCATGTCTCCAAACCCAGAATTACTCGATCAGAGATCGTGTATGTGATCATTCTAGGCCCAGGGACACTTATAAATGCAAGATGCTGAATTTTACCCTGCGTTATCGCTCTGGGAGAAATCCTACAACTTGTAATAAGGACCCAAGTATCTTTTGTTCATCCTCCATAAGCCATTGGTATCTTTGCCTGAAGAACCGTCAGACATTAGCCTGAAACACTGTCAATCTCACCTTCTATCTATTGTCTGTTCTATGTATATTCTCCTGCCTCCATTTGGAGTGTATGATCTGAAAAATGCTTTGTCACCACACATTACATTTTTTATCTCACCCATACACTGTGTAAACAAAGCAATCCTTTTTCATTATTAATCATTCTGTACTGCAGTAGGCATTTGTTATTGCTTTTTTTCTGCGCTCAGGCATGTGTGTTAAACAAACCTAATGCTGTTCCAAAACCTGTTTCTTAAGCTAAAAAGAAAACAAAAAAGTGAGAATGTTTGGAATGCTTGAATTAATCTCAGTCACTGGTAATTAACTACTCAGGACACATCCCTTTTTTGGTCACCATGCCACCTCAGACCAGTGGCGTAGCAAGGAGGGGCGGTCCGCCCGAGCTGCATGAATTCTGGGGGCGGCAGCCTACCCTCTCACTCTTACCAGGGGCAGCCACAGGAATCGCCAGCAACTCCCGCTCTTACATACCACAGGGCGGCCACCGCAGGCACCGCCACGGGCGGCAAAAGGTCTAGATGCACCACTGCCTCCGACGGAAAGCAACCACATGCAAGTAACCTTGGTCCTGCTCCAGTAGGAACAGTCCAGCCCTAGCTACTAAGTAAGGTACCCTCTGAACAAAAACACAAACATCCCAGACCAGTTTGTGCCTCATTAGTAGGATGTAGCTTGAGTCCTTTGGAACAGTGAGCCTGGGACTCACATCTGGCATACCTTTCACAAATGTACTGCAATTAATCTCACTAGTAATTATTCAGGGCAGCATCACAGCTGATGATTTTTTAGCCCTCCATACCTAGTCAGACAGTAAACATCCATATGTAAAGCAGCTATGGTCCTCCTCCAATAGATGAAACCTAGCAGTTTGATCTAATTACATAGGATCCCGAACATTGGACCACTCTATTGTTTAACTACAGAGGGGTACCGATGAATCCCCGCCATGGTGTCCTTACTGTAGGATAGACCCTAAAAACTGGTTTAATACAACCAAAAGTATTTTCAAGGATTTTTTCATATCAGATTTGTGTTCATCTCTGCACTTATTCACATGACAAACAGCTCACACCCCATACAGCCGTATAAGTCAGTCTAGCAGCAGGCTATGGGTAGTGGTACTACAGATCTTAGCTCCTAATGAAAGCCACAGACCCTGTAAGGGGCACCCGACAAGTATCTGAAACATGTTGATCAGTGGATGAGAGGACCAATTGTTATCCTCACCATCCCTTGTTGCTATAGTTTTTTTTACCACTTGCAACCTAATAAGATTTGCCCTGTTCAGGCAATTTGAGTTCTACTCTTTTGATGATCCCTGTCACAAAATCGTACATCTAGACCAGAGATCTCCGTAAGAGCCTCTTTCATTGGAGCATATCAAGACAATCATTTTTATTGACGGGACGAAGGAGCAGGACCAGTGATGAAGCATGCCACGGTCCCCTCGGTGGGTGAGGACCTCGCTTGCTATGATTAGGCATACCTTCTTAGGTTAAGGTACATTAGCCTTGAATATCAATGGCATTGTCTCTACTACGAATTATTCAGGTTACTTTCAGGCTCAGTTATTTCTTTGTGATTGCTCATGTAATTCTGTGAGCAGACACTCCTCTCTGTATGTCCTCTCACTCCCTCAGTTCTTTTCCTGCTCCAATAGGAACAATCCAGCCCAAAACTATACAGTACCGGCCTATTTTAACATACCCACAAGCATGCTTGTGCACTGTGCTTTTAGGGTTACTCTATAGGTGTTGCCTTACAGCTCAGTGTTTACTATTCAATTAATATTTAGCAGCACTATGTGCACCCATCACCAAGCACTTAATTTTGAATTCTTAATTGAGGCCTTGTACAGTATTTACACTCAGCAAGTCACAGGAGACCACAGCCAGACCGACGAAGCCCCATACATGGCCTGGTAGAGCTCGATGACCACTCTTGAATCTCACCCACATTGGACAGCGAGGCGCCCTTGTACCAAACATACAGACACTAGAGGAGAGTGAAGGAGGCAGATAAGATGGACGGGTGTCCTCTAGTTTTGGTCTTATTTCCTTTCTCTTGGTTGTTCACATAGGCCAAATTCGAACAACAGTAGAGCTAGGGTAAGGCAGACTCAGCCCTTCATCTTCCCTGGTTGTTAAGGGCAAAGACAGCAACTCTCCCCCACCTCATAACCATAAGTGGTCACACACTGGCAAAGCACCGTGTTTACTCCTCTTCCAGTCCGTTTCACCTTCGTTCCATTTCTCTCCCTTCCCAAGACCCCCCTCCCCCCGTCTCTTCTCCCCTGCTTCCCTCACTTGCTGCCTCACTCAATTTTTTCAGTCCCACAATCCAACGTCCCTGTTCAAGAGGCCCTCGGATATCATTGTCTGCTAAACTCCTCGAAAGGGAATTAAATTGAGCTGGCTGTGGATTTAATAAAAGGAGTACACCTTTTTATTAAATGCGAATTCATTTAGTCGACAAAAAATTACTTTGTGGGGGGAAAAAGAAGATGGCGCCTGAAGGGGAGGTTTTGAAATAAGACAGCTCCACTCGCTGAGTAAGACATCCGCGGCTTTCATACATCATGTTTGAAGGTGGCTCGTCAGGGTCAGAGCACGGTCTGTGCTTCAACATAATAGGGGCGAAGGTGGGGAGGGGCCATCGACAGCCCACAGATCCCCGGGCTGCACGTGCAAGCATCCCCAGAGAAGGACCTCTCCGCTGTCTGCTCTCGAGTGATTTCACGCTCCCTGCGCCTGTGAGTGACAGGAGCCGCGGCCCGGGCAGCTCTGCTCAACAGGCCATTTGATGCCTAATAGGCTGTTCACGGCGGGCAGAAATCTGCCGAGGTTTCCCCGGCAGGGGCACCGGGGAGGGAATCCTCGCTGAAGGCAGAGCTTCAAAGAACGGCGATGGAACAAGGAGGCGAGGACGGGCTGATGCCGCTGAGACGATGTAAGGCAGGAGCAAAGTGCTAAATTGCCCAGGGCTCCCATCTTTCAAAATGGACCACTAATAAAGTTATTAGGACAGGGACAGCGAGCAAAAAAAAAATAGATTTTTTTTTAATTGACAGCTTCACAGAAGTTTCATAGGAATGTCTGGCCTTCCCAGGCTGCACCCTCATGCGCGCAGGCAGTTGGAGGCAATTAGCTTTCTAATATAAATATATAGCAAGAGAACTGGGAATAAAAGGAACAAGTCCTCGGAAAACCTGACCGGTACATATGTGAAGAACGAAATCAGAGAAAATTGTTTTAAGCCCTGAAGAAGTCCGGCAATGGACGAAACGCGTCGGCGATTCGCAACTATCAAAAATAGAAAAGAAAGAATAAAAACCGAATAAAAGAAAGAAAATCAAAATTACAAGACTGTGTGTATTCTGTGTACATTTGGGAAAACCAATACTTTACATATTTGTATGTTCTTTTTCAATACTTGTCTTGCAATGGTGCATAACTTGTGAAGGGTGCTGTCCAATCTCAAAAAATTAGCGTTTCAGGGCAATTAGCTTTCTGCCTCCGATCTCTTTCATTACTAAGACTCACCCCTCTCGCTTTTGTTCTCTCCCTCTCTTTCGGTCTAGAGGATGTGGTCTCACACAGGGCACAAGTCCTATAAAAAGAAGTGGGGGGACTGACCAAGTTAGACACTATGCAAGTGACATCATGACGCATGCCATCACAGCACATAATGTCACGACGTAGTGCTATAAAATAGTGGTATTGAAAATATTTGTGTCAATACTGGGACAGGCCACCCCGAGTCTTACAGTGTCTGCATTTATATACAGGAACAGAACAAAGGCAAAACCATGCTTCTCTTAAGTACCCGTGAAGAGATAGCAAGCTGCGTGCCTTTGTTTCCCTCTGTGGCATTACATTTAAGTGTAAGGTTCCAGGCCGCCCCCAGTCAAGTTATTCAAACTAAAGGAGGCATGATGGCCTCTTAACTTCGGCCTGTCTTTAGGTCAAAAAACAAAACCACCTGTCCCTGCCTGCATGTTGCTGCTGGAAATGGAAAGAAGACAACCTGCAGGCGCTGCTGAACGTGTCCCAGTGTCTTACACCAGGACAAGTCCAGCATATTCCTGTGGGGCCCAACTTCTTGGCAGGGGGGACGTTGTCCACCCTTTGAAAACTGTGGGTGGACACCGTGTACCTGCGTGTACACCCGACTCATGCCCTGGTCTCATGACCAGACTGCCGACTTTGGAGCTGGGAAACCATGGTTCGAGCCTCAGTGTGAACTCCATATCCTGTGGTTCTGGGCAAATCACTTAATCTCCCCATACCTACCAAAAAAATAAAAAAAGAATGTGTTCTTGTGTAATGTAACTGGTGCCCATGTAAAGCGCTCCAATACCTTTGGGGCAAGTACACGCTGTATAAATCTGCACAAAAAAAAACATCTATACATCTCCAGGGACCCACCCTTATATGTCAACGCTGTCTCATGCATCCTCACCTCTGCCCAGAGATGTTTTAAGGCATGGGCAAAGTGGGCTCTAGCCCAGGGCCCCAACCTTTCAGGGGGCCCCCTGTTAGAGCCAGCTCTGTTCTGCAGAGAATATTTCTCTGATGACCTTAAATAATTCATAAAACCGTTTGTTAAAAGCGCTGTTCTCTGTTAAACCTGAGACGGGTCGGGGACAATCGGTATTTGCCCGGCGGTATTGCCTCTGTGACCCTCTAGTTATTTAATCAATGAAGAGGCAGGCGCTGGAGACTGGAAAGCAGGAAACAAGGTTTTTTTTATTCTCTCCGGAGGAGAACACAACAAAACGGGCAGAAGGTATCGTTCTGAGGTGCTCTAGCTACATTTCTGAGGCCTGGCCTCTTATACACTGTTTTATGACTTTATTGCAGATTACATATTCATGTTAAAGCTTTGATGTATGGAAAAGACATTCCCGGAACTCCCCTTTGGGCCCGTTCCCACACACATTTACAGTTGAAGTCCCCACCCTAGTCACAACAGGTGATGAGTATCGCGCAGCTGGATATTCCGTCGATTCACGGAATGTGGGGGGTTTGATCGGATCTCATGGAGTGGGGGCTTTGATCAACCCGGGGATCCTTTGGTGGGGGAAGCTTTCTATTGTACGGGGAGGGGCAAGGAATGGTATCGGCAGAGCTGGGTGTCGGCCTGGGAACGGGGAAGACAAACGGGCACACGGGGGAAAAAAAGGGGGTTTGCATCTAAGGGCCGGGGATCGTGAAAGGGAAGAAGGGAGGTGTCGCGCTGGGAACAGGATGAGGGCCTGGGGCAGAGCAGCGCCGAAGAGGGGTTTATGGTTCAAGGCAGGTGCAAGCAGGGGGTTGGTCAGCGTGCAGGCTTAGTGAGGGCGAAGGGCTATATCAGGGGCCAGCGGCATGCAAAAGGGTTCGCTCTGATCAGGGCATCTTAAAATGGCGGGTGCGCACGACAAAAGCGTGGCATCAGGGGAAGAGGCAAGATGGCGCAGATAATGTTCACCAAACCGTACTAATTTTCAACAGTCCTCCCTTTAACATATTCAAGACATCTTGCTGGTTCATTTTCTACTCGGTTCTATTGTGGTGGGCATGAGAAAGAAAACGGTAGGAACCCTAGATGAAAAGAGTTGTAAACAATACATTTTAACATTTCTAGTTTTAGGAGGTGGACCTATTTGATAAACTTTGATCAATTTGTTTTAGCAGGAAAGTCATAGAAATGTAATACAAAAAACGATTCTGTAGCGAGAGCAGCAAGTACATTTCATAACGTGAACTGGTAGGTTATTACATATATCAGATTCGGATTGGAGCATGATCAATACAATGGCGGCTGGGAGAGAAATGAGGCATAGCAGAAACGGTGATTGAGGATGTCAAATGTTCGAAGTTAACGAGTTCTCATTATTCTTTGTTGTCTTTCGTTGGCGCTGTGGAGCACCGGCGGTGGAGCTACAAGTCCAGCTCTATTCTAAGTTCTGCGTTGCAGGGCACGACCCTTTCCTCGCGTTTCTGGTCGGAAAGGTCCTTTTCGCCCTGTGTCCTTTGAGGTGATTGTCAGAAAGTTCAGATGGAAGAAGAGCGTACAAAACAGTCCATAGGGTAGGTCGGAGAAAAAGGGGGGATGGAGCAAGGCCAAATTAGGAACAAACTAGGGGGGAACGAGAGACTTCAGATGGGCGGGCTCATGACCGAGTCTGGAGAGCGGGGATCTTTCGGCACACATTCGAACATAGAGCGGGGGCATCAGTTTAGCCCTTTCTTCTCACTTTGCTGGAGGTAGTGCCTCGTCCTGTAGCTCTGTTCTGTCGCGGTCTCGCCTTGGCCCATGTCGTAGGTGTTCCATAGTCTGCAGTCAGGCCTCGTGCTCCCACATCCGGTCCTTCTCTCTCCTGACAGCCGTACCCTTAAACGAGTTTGAAAAGACAGTCTTTAGAGAATTTGCAGAGGAAGGAAGTCACAAAAGTCTATTTCTCTCCCAGCTTCAGATAGAAATGAAAACGTCCGTTATTTTAGGGTTCACAACTAACATATAAATGACCGATGACGGGCCTGTTGGAGGTATTATGGCTTTCCTTCATAATTATTTATTACAGTTTCAACAGTTTATCTGATGGAGACCCACCTTCGTAAGACGGGCTTGACAAAGTTATGCCGTTCTCTAGGGCTTTATATTTACCAAGGGTACTGTGTGCTATCGACATGGTACTAAACAGATATTTTGCTGAGGGACGAACATAGGCTAAACAGTTCTTTTTATCAATGCGTCCTGGTTCATTTCAACGACTTCTTCACTTTGGTCTAGTCTTTTAACCTTGTAAAACATTATTCTGGTTCCTACGTAGCTTCCTACGGCCTGAGTACTTAATCAGAAAAGACAGGGGTTTTATGGGAGACAACTAGGGACATAGAAACTTGTGGTAAGGGCGTAAATCGACCCATTCCTCACAACCGGGAATGAGGGGTAGTTTCATAACTCCAGTTTGGAGCGGCTGATACAGGGGATGTAACAGGGGTGATCATTTTTCCTGCTTGGGTATTGCGACAATTCGGGGCGGGGAGGGTCGCGTATTCTGAGGTCCTTGTTTTATACCATAGGAGCAGTTGACATGTAGTTCCCTTATTACGGGCCAGATTAGGGAACCTCTGTCGTCTTACCTGTCCTTTCCCTTCCGGCCCAACCTCGGTTCATTGACTTCTAGCGGAAAAGGAGAGGTAATGACACGGTCTCAGGGTGATTGTATTAAAGACAAGTTTTTGTGCAAATACTGACGGTATTTGAAGCCAATTAGGTGGTGCGCTAGGGGTGGCAGTCTGCCAATTTCGGGGCTAATCGCTCGGAAGAGTGGGAGTGCAAAAATAGAAGGAGAGAGAGAGAGAGAGAGAGAGAGAGAGAGAGAGAGAGAGAGAGAGAGAGAGAGAGTGCAACAGCAGGCTAAATAGTACACGTGCAACAGAGAGGGTGGCAGTGTATTCAAGAAAGGCTATTTAGTGCATTACACAGTAAAGGACATTCACGGGTCTGCGTTAGGATCTTGTAATCATGCAGTTTGAGTATTAGACAGGGTAGAGGGGACGTGCCTTGAGAAAAGGAAAGAAGAGAGGAGGTACCATTTTGTCGCATTTTCTCGCATTCTCGGTCCTTCGACCAGTTGGGTCAGCGCCTCGGTCACACATACACATTCTCTCATAGTTTCGCATCATACGTGACATGGGTTCATTCGTCCAGTCTGGTTTAAGGGTGATCACTTTTTATCAGGTTGTGCTAATTTTTTCGGGCTTGTTCGATACGTGAGTAGTTTGCAGGCGTGCTTAGGCACCACCTTGCGGCGCTAGTCTGCTTCGTGTATTAGACATGGCAAGGCTTCAGATCTTCGCCACACCTCGGCTGTAATTTCTGATGTAACCTGCAGAGGGAGGAAAAAGGGGGGAGGGGAGGGAACAGCATTCGCGCATATTTAAATACATGTATTCAAGAGTCCTTTACTCACCTCTTACTCGTCTTCCCTCCTCGGGGCAGAGTCCCCGGGGATATGGTTTCTGGAGTCGGGGGGCAGTGTGTCCATATAGGTCGTGTGCGGGGAACGTGAAAAGGAAACCAGAGGTGCCTAGTGCGAGGTATCTAGTCGAAGGACGTATCTCACTATCGGGATCCTTAAACCTCCTTCAACGCTGTGGCGTTCTAAGGTTCTTCGGTTCTTGGGTCAGTTCCGTTCCCTGATACCTTGGAACGTTGTACTTTATAACGTTTACATCATTTCATTTCACCCTCCTTTTACATTCCCTCATTTACACCGTTCGTTTTACCCATCCTTGGAAGTCAAGGTCTTCCTCCACGCGAGAGTTCATGAGTCAGTCGCGTACTTTGAAGGCAGAGTGTCGTGCTGTCGATCCGATCCGTCCTCCAGGGCTGGGCAACCATCTTCTTTCAACCTTAAAGAGAGAGCAGAGTAGGGTGCACAGAAAAGAACTTTCCCACCGATCCCACATTTTTTTTTTTTAAATAAAGCATGCAATACCCGTCCATAGTTTCGAAAACCTTTATTTCTCGGAATCATTTCAGTACGTGGCTGATGAGGGTGCAGTCGTATTTGGTCGGACATGGCAATGGTTAAAGCGCGTACAGTGGGAGTGTCGTCTTGCGGAAATAAATACATTGGAAAGTTTTATTCATTCATTTGCAGGAAACTAAAACGTCTATTAATTGGCTGGGGGTTCGGGGGCATTTATTTCATAATTTAGAAGCATAATCATAATAGTTGCAATCAGATTTCCTATATGCATACTGTATGTGTGCGTCGTAGGTGAGGTTATACACCAGCTATAAAAATATAATACATTGTACATTTGTAATCAACATTTTTAACGGGATCCTTTCATACTGTTCGTCGAGTGAGCTCTCCTTGTCTTTTCTAGCCAAGTGTACAAAGGATCATATAAAGTCTCAGAACATCAAGTTTATATTAGTGCGAAGGAACACCACGAGGTGTTCGCAAGTCCCTCTTGATACCGGCGCCATTTTGGGCGGGGCCGGCTCAGTCCGGAAGTAGCATCAGGGGGAAATGTTTCCCATTACTGGCAGTTTGGACCAGAGTCCTTTTCGGCAGTTCTAGAATTCATGCTAACAGAAGGAGTGGCAATGTCATGGTTATTTCGTTGGCGGTCAAGGCAGCCGTCCCTTACCGGAAACCTGCAGAGGCCGAAGGTTCCGCCGGGGACTTTTGTAGAATCTTCAAGGCTGTGGAGATGCTGTCGGAGATGGGGGGCTCGTGCTCCGGTGGGCGAGCGACCGAGTTACATTGCTGTTCAAAGTTACTCTAGCGGCCGAGACCCGCCTTCCAGCAGGCCCAGACGCCATTTTGAGGTCCTGCAGCAGTCACCCTTCGCCAAGTCTATAAGAGTGGAAGAGGCCCTTCGGAGTGAAAGAAAAAGGGCTCTGTTTTGTGAAAGCGGGACGTTCGGCTGGGGTGCAGCTGTGATGCCCCCACCTGGGGGCGAGGGAGACTCGTTCGCGCCGTCTCCTTCTCCCGGTGCACTCCATGCTGCTCTTTTTCATCGCCCCGCATGAAGGTCTCTCCACATCCGGTGTTCCCCAAGTCTTGTGCTCAGCGCTGTGGGAGTATGGCCACCTGCGGTGCACATTCGGTGCTGCACAAGTATCGGTGCAGCCATTGCATATTCGGTGCTCCGAAAATATGGGCACCATTGTACATTCGGTGCTGCGCAAGTATTGGCGTCGCCGCTTGGCTGGAGGAGTTTGGCGTTGGGCCGGGGCTGGGAAGCCTCCTATCGGTGGAGGTGGGAGAGGCTCGTCCGCGTCGCCTCTCCCTCCCGGCCCGACCTGGACGCATTCCTGCAGGGGTATGGACAGGGCATCCGCCGCCCAGAGCAGCTGCGGCTGTTGCGGAGGAGAAAAGGAAGAGGTGCCTCGCTCTTCTCTGGACATGTGGCGGGACTACTTAAGTCTATCCAGGCCCGTTGCGGCTGAGCCGAGGAGGCATGTGGCGGGATTGCCTGCAACTACCTAGGGCCGTTGCGGCTGGACTCCGCTGGCCCCTGCCTCTCCTCCGGCTTCCCCATATGTTAAGATTTCCTGACCAAGAGTTGGCAGCGGGGCCCGCCTTATATGGGTTGCCGCTGGTTGGGCGTAGCCGTAACCCTGCCCTACTTTGGAAGGTTCCAGAATGGGGGGGGGCGAATGTTCTGTTTGACTTTCATTTTCTACAGTTTACCGTTATTATTTCTTGTTTGCTGTGTAATATTAAAAGTTCAAGTTCATCAATGGTCTACGGATTTTGTTGTACCATTTCTTTCTTTCCAGGTTGCTTTTATGCTAAGTTTCTGCTTAACAGAGGTTGAGTAATACGGAAACACGTGTAGAGGGATGACGCAGATTCGTACATTACATACACACAAACTCAGACGGGGGGGGGGGTGGACAGTACAAGTACGACATACAAAGACCCAAGACGAATATCAAACAGTTATTGGTCATAATTATCTCTTTCCGTTTGTGAATCTTAAAGCGTGGCTGGGTTCCCGTCTTGTCGTTGCCCGACCTAGGAGAACTTGAGCATGCCGCTGAAATTGTCCTGGCGAAATCTGTGCCATCGGGCATAATCAAACGTGGTGGTTCTATCTGGTCTGTCTATGTAAGTCGGGTTCTTCTTTGTCTCGCGCTTTTTCTCATACTGCCGATCTGTCGTTCCTGTCGGCCCTTTGCCTTTACTCACGCTCAGTAGAGTCGGGCATTGGGCTTTCCAGTGTCCGACATATCTACAAAAAGCGCATTGGTCTGGCCCTAAGCCTGGTCGTCTTTTGCGTAGTGTCGGGGGATAACTTGTGGGTAGCGGTGTCCTGGGGTTGTCCTGTCGGTATATTTCTCTACTTGGTTTGTCCTCGTCTTTTCTCTGTCGTTGCATAGCCTCTCTGCGCCACATACCGAGACTGTCGAGCATAATAGGCGTTGTCTTATTATTTCGAAGGGCTATTTCTAACGTTTCTATTTTATCAAGGTCAAAGGATCCTGCCAGTGTCCACTGTTTGTCTTGACTTTCTTTGGTATACCTGTGCCACAATTTATTATAGGCTATGGTAACTAATCCATAGTTTATGAACATGTCCTTATTAGGGGTGCCTTCTAGTGGAGCTATATGGTCCACCTCTAATACACGGTCCGGGCTGAACCAATTATCAATCAATGGGGAGAAGACAGACATGACGGCTCATAACGAGGGACTAATAAGTCAGCAGTGCCTATCTTATCACTAGGTGCAAAGACTAGACAGAATATTCCTATTCTACGTTGTTTGCAGGCAGTGAATACCTCATGAACAAAAAATAAAAAAGAGTAACCAAGAGCGCGGAACAATCAAGCAATTAATAAATAAATAAATAGGATAGAAAAAGGACAATGGGGAGAGTAAGTAGGGCGCAAAAGTCTGCGTCCTCTACCCTTTCACTAACCGCAAAGAGGAAGCTGTTGTTTCCGGTTTGCAGACAGAGAATCTCCAGAAGACAATCTGTGAACAGTAGTTCGGGGTTAAAGAACCCAGTTAATCAGTGAGGGAGTGGGGAGTCTCCCAAAAACCGTTAAGAAATAATAGAGTCAGTGGGGGAGAAAGATAGGCGCGACGGTTACGTTACCTATCCTTCACCGTTTGCAAAAGAGAAGGAGCCTACTGTTTCTCCGTGTGCAGACAGTGAATCTCCAAATAGGTCAAACAAAGAGTAATACTAGTATTTTATAAATAATCAAGCAATCAAACAATCAAGCAATCATTTCGCAACTTGTCGTGATTACACGACCTTACCCGGACCATGTGGACAGTTTCTTGTCTTCCGAATCCAGCGCCCGTTCGTCCTCTTTTTCTCGTATTTCTCACGGCACTCCTAATGGTTCCCAGTCAGGACCGTAGATCACTCGAGAGAGGTCTGTTCGGAACTAGTGAAGTTCGGATGATCGGCTGCCAGACGAGGGTCTATTGGGCAAGAGCTCTCCCGATCGTTGCAGTCGTTCACTCTGTCGTCGGGACCTCTCCCACTGGATCCACGAGTCGCTGATGGGCCCCACGCTTGGGACGCCAATTGTTAAACCTGAGACGGGTCGGGGACAATCGGTATTTGCCCGGCGGTATTGCCTCTGTGACCCTCTAGTTATTTAATCAATGAAGAGGCAGGCGCTGGAGACTGGAAAGCAGGAAACAAGGTTTTTTTATTCTCTCCGGAGGAGAACACAACAAAACGGGCAGAAGGTATCGTTCTGAGGTGCTCTAGCTACATTTCTGAGGCCTGGCCTCTTATACACTGTTTTATGACTTTATTGCAGATTACATATTCATGTTAAAGCTTTGATGTATGGAAAAGACATTCCCGGAACTCCCCTTTGGGCCCGTTCCCACACACATTTACAGTTGAAGTCCCCACCCTAGTCACAACAGGTGATGAGTATCGCGCAGCTGGATATTCCGTCGATTCACGGAATGTGGGGGGTTTGATCGGATCTCATGGAGTGGGGGCTTTGATCAACCCGGGGATCCTTTGGTGGGGGAAGCTTTCTATTGTACGGGGAGGGGCAAGGAATGGTATCGGCAGAGCTGGGTGTCGGCCTGGGAACGGGGAAGACAAACGGGCACACGGGGGAAAAAAAGGGGGTTTGCATCTAAGGGCCGGGGATCGTGAAAGGGAAGAAGGGAGGTGTCGCGCTGGGAACAGGATGAGGGCCTGGGGCAGAGCAGCGCCGAAGAGGGGTTTATGGTTCAAGGCAGGTGCAAGCAGGGGGTTGGTCAGCGTGCAGGCTTAGTGAGGGCGAAGGGCTATATCAGGGGCCAGCGGCATGCAAAAGGGTTCGCTCTGATCAGGGCATCTTAAAATGGCGGGTGCGCACGACAAAAGCGTGGCATCAGGGGAAGAGGCAAGATGGCGCAGATAATGTTCACCAAACCGTACTAATTTTCAACATCTCCTTTAAATTTTTTTAAATGGGTGTGATCTGTGACAGTCTATTACAAACATTTTACAGAGAAATGTGTTTATGTTTCATGCAACATCTTGAAAAAAGTTTCTTTTAGATCAAAACGGGACCTTACATATGAGAAATAGGAGGGTGAGGGCAGGGCTGGAGTCGGGGTACACGTGGGTGAACGGCATCACCCCACGTATTTTACCGGTAGCTCGATAACTGGAGCAAATGGAGCCACACATTCACTCTTTGGCCTCTCTTTGGCGAGATCGGAGCCCATTCAGCATGCTGCTCACGCACTGGCTTCTCTGATGCAATCGCATCTAAGGGGTGTCGAGGGGAGGCAATGAGTCCGTGGTGCAAGCCACCTTTCATTACGTCACTTCCTGTTGTGACGTCAGAGTTCCCCCACTTCTTTTTTAGGACTTGTGCCCTGGTGGGGGGGTGAGGGGGGTCACATAGATTATTTGTAGTAGCGTTAGTGACCTGCTACTGTGTTGCAGTATGGAAAACACACATCGTCTACCCAAATATTAGATGTAAACACATTTAGAATTTGAATGAGGGTGCCTGTACCCTCTCAGTGACCTGGCCACAAGGGCTTGAAAGAGCTGAATTTGGATCATCAATTTAAAGCTGTTCAAAACAGGGGCCCCCAAAATATGTTTGGCCCAGGGCCCCCAAAATCCTAAAGATGTTTCTGCCTGGACACACAGCTCTCTCACTTGACCTCATGTCTCTCTCTACCACCGTCGATGTCTACCTCTACACCTTTATCACTCCACCCTCTCTCTACCAGAATTCTCTCTGCCTCAGGTCTCTCTCTGCACCTCAGTACTCTGTTTCCATGGTACATTCCTGTATCTCTCCTCTACTTCACCTCTATCTCAACTTCAATTCCCACTTTAACTCACCTCACCTCCCACATTACCTCACCCCCACTCTCTCTTTCTCACTCTCGCTTTACCTCAGCACTATCTACCTCTCTCAGCCAACTCCCTACCGCACCACTCGCTATCTGTATAATTTTCTCTCTCATTTCTCACTTTTCCCCTTTTTCAATTCACCCTTACCTCACCTCTTTCTCCACCGCTGCATTTATAAATCTTTCTCCCACACCTCTAGCATTATCCTATGCTTAATTTGAGCAGATGGTTGCCAGTGGGGGTCACCAGCAATCACTTTTGCAGACCTTTCCGATAGTAAGAGAGAGAAAAACATAAAAAATGGAAAGAAGGAGGAAGAGAAAGACTGAAAAAGTGTCACCAAGGGAAAAGGCAAGGACCGGCAAGAGTGAGATAAAGGGGCAGGGAATGCCTGGCAACGTAAAGGGGCATGATTTAGTTTCAGGACTACACATCCTTGATATTGGGCACACTGACATTTAATAGCCCAGGCTGGACTTCTGGGCAGTGACTTAGTCACCAGCGTACAATATTTTACAAATTAAGCACTATCTATACCCCTCTTTCTGCTGTACAACTTTGTCCCTACCTCACCCTCTTTACACCTCCATCAGCTTCCCCTCTTTTTCTTTACCTAAACTCTGTTTTGCTCTTCTTCACCACTTGTCTCTCTCACAACACCACTCTTTCTACCTTTTACCCCTCTTTAAGTTTCTTTCTGCCTACTACCTGATGGACCTTTGTACCTCTTCTCATTTGGCTCCTCTCACCCTGTGCCTGCCTTCACTTCTTTCATTTCCTCACCTCGCTACCACTTCCTACTTCCACCTCTAATTCACCAGTCTTTTTACATTACCTCTTTTACAACCTCATCACTTGGAGTACCTTGCATCTCTCTCTACATCTCCTTCTCCCTTTTTAGGTCTCGCCTGAGCCAGCGCGCATGCGCTGCTCTGTGATGCATTTAGTAAGGGCTTTAAATTTTGGAACACACGCTCGTATGTGTGCTTTTGTTTTCTTCACCCGCTACTGGCCTTTGCATGCGTTTTTCCTAGAAAGACAGCATGCAATTAGCCAAAGGTGGGTGCATGTCCCGCCTTCTCTCTGCCCTGGCCTCGGGCAGCGTTTCTCCCTCGTCATGGCTCATTAAGCGCAGCGTGCACTTTCAGCTCCAAATGCGGTCGCTTTAACTTTCGCATACCGCGCTTATTTTATTTATTTATTTACTAGCGCGCTGTAATGCCTTTCTGCACAGAACATCCCCCCCACCTCCCAAACATCAACCAGAGCAATGCCGTGCCACATCCACCACCACCACCACATCCACCACCATCACCACTTCCACCACCACCTCCACCACATCCACCACGTCCACCACCACGTCCACCACCATGTCCACCACTACCCCGTCCACCACCTCGTCCACCACCACATCCACCACCACCACCAAGTCCACCACATCCACCACCACCACCATGTCCACCACCACTACGTCCACCACTACCACATCCACCACCACGTCCACCACCACCATGTCCACCACCACCACCACGTCCACCACCACATCCACCACCACCATGTCCATTACCACCACCACCACGTCCACCACCATCATGTCCACCACCATCACCATGTCCATCACCACCACCAAAACGTCCACCACAACCATGTCCACCACCACCACATCCATCACCACCACCACCACCATGTCCATCACCACCACGTCCACCACCACCACCACCACATCCGCCACCACATCCACCACCATGACCACGTCCACCACCACCACGTCCACCACCACATCCACCACCACCACATCCATCACATCCACCTCCACCACATCCACCACCACCACGTTCACCACCAACACCACCTCCACTTCCACCACATCCACCACCAGCACATCCACCACTACCACCACAAACACCGCCACTACGTCCACCTCCACATCACGTCCACCTCCACATCACGTCCACCACCACCATGTCCACCACCACCACATCCACCACCACACCCACCACATCCACCACCATGTCCACCACCACGACTTCCACCACCACCACATCCACCACCACCACCACCTCGTCCACCAGCACCACCACTATTTCCACCACCACATCCACCACCATGTCCACCACCACGTCCACCACCATGTCCACCACCACGTCCACCACCACCTCGTCCACCACCACGTCCACCACCACATCCACCACCACCACATCCACCACCACCACATCCACCACCACCACATCCACCACCACCACGTCCACCACATTCACCACGTCCACCACCTCTATGTCCCCCACCACCACATACACCACCACCACGTTCACCACAACCAGGTTGCCTTGACCAGGATCTTTTCTGTTCTTTAGAGATCACAATGCAATGATGATTTTTTCTTTCTGTGGTGAGATGGTGTCCACATCCTAGTCTGTCTCTGCTTCTTGGATGTCTGCTACACCTTTTAGTACTGGTCTGTTCAAGACTTTGAAGTGGTCAGACCAGCATGCTTCCTTTTCTTTGTCTGTTCTGAGTCATCTGCCTTTTCTTGACCATGATAGGGGTATTGTATTTTTCAACAGGTTTACCACTAACGATCTTCATGATCTTGAAGACCATCCCCCATTTTGCTCTACCAACTGCCTGCTTTGCTGGACTGGCAAGATTATCCATATATGCTAGCTTGCCTGTTCAAGTTTTTCTTTTGACTACGCTATTTGCTTGTATGTACTGTTGTTTGAACTTCTCATGCAGCCTCTCAGATTTGACCTCCATGGGTTTCGTTTTGCTGCCTTCCTGTCTTAAATAGCTTGCTGTGCATCTTACCTTATCCATTCTTTCCTCATCCTTCTCTTGATCCCCAGCATGTTTGATTGCTCTTCAAATATATTGAAGAGACCTGTTCCCATTTCATGTTGACTGCATCTGCAACTAGCTCAGACTAATCGTTTGTATCTGCCAGGAGTTGCAACCTGTTTTTAACTTGTTAGACAAATGCCTTCTTGGTCTCCTGTCATTTTGCCACATGAAAGGGCTGTTATCCTGAAGTTTTTCATTTTGTTTTTCTGAGCTTCAGCTTC
Organism: Lissotriton helveticus; assembly: GCF_964261635.1. Classification (NCBI taxonomy): domain Eukaryota; kingdom Metazoa; phylum Chordata; class Amphibia; order Caudata; family Salamandridae; genus Lissotriton; species Lissotriton helveticus. Next base: position 1,024,902,899 of record NC_136070.1, on the reverse strand, counting down.
ACAAGAGTGATCACTAGATGGTGATCATTGCTGATTTCTGCTCCCCATCTCACTCTGACATCTTCCAATGAGCATCTCCAGGTGCTGCGTATAATCAGTTGGTCAATATGGTTTCTGTCTTTGCCATTGGGTGAGCACGAAACTAGGTTAAGAAAATCACTTTAGGGGAAGAGAGTTTACAAGTCTTTCTTCATTGTCATTAATTGTTCCACAACCTTCCTTACCCATGGCTCTGTCATGATTTGTGTTGTCATTTTCCACTTTAGTATTCAAGTCTCCTAGCACAATCATCCGGTCATGTTTTAGCACCTGCATCAAGCTCAGCTTTCATTTGTTGGTAGAATATGTCCTTGACTGTTTCCTCAGCATCATTTGTTGGAGCATAGCAGTGGATAATGGTGGTGTTGATGTGTCTGCCTTTTTACCTGGCTGCCATGGGTTTGCTGTTGACTGGCTTCCACTCAATTATACATTTTTGTGACCTCTTGCTTAGGATGATGGCTATTCCTTCTTGATTTTGGTCATCATCACTTCCCAAGTAGAGTAAAGTCTCTCCTGTGGCGGTTTGTCAGATCCAGTCCACCTACTTTCACTGATTCCCAAAATGTGTAGGTTGTAGCGCATTATATTACATTTTACTTGAGCCAGCTTTCCTGTGTCATACATAGTCCATATGTTCCATAATCCTATTCTGATCTTGCACTTGGCAGTCAGAATTTCTGTCATCATGTCAGCAGTTTTCTTGTGGCTTTCATCGCTGTCTGTCATGCATGTCTTATACAGAAACTCTGGAAGTTCCTCATGCCCAGAATATTTAGTGGTTCTTCCTGATGTTTCGATAGCAGTGTGTTTATTCTGTAGCAAGGTTGTTAGCCTCATGCCCAACATGGAGGTCCAATGGATCGTGTTTTGTCTGGTTTGCAACCTTTGACCTATCTAGCTTAGGCAACCGTGCACTAGACTAAGCTCCCACCTGCACAGTTCTCCTGGTGATTGAGACATGCTAGTCCCTCGACCGCTTCAAGGTAGCGCTCCTCCGAGAAGCATGCTTTGCAAAATAGCCAGTGACAATTTTATGATGATCACTATGGGAACCTAAGGGTAGAAACCGCTACATGTGCGTGTGGCTTATTCTTGGGTCTCCTGCGAAGTCTTCTACAAGTTTCTAGGTCTCGCCTATGTAGAACGCAAGCGCTGCTTTGAAGTGACCTCTTGGAATCACTCTTTCTTGGAAACTCGTGCATGTACTGCACTGTTTCCAATCAGTACTCATGCATGTACAGCATTTACATTGCTGGAACGAGCAGCGGCACCATCTCTTTGTAATTATTGCTGCTGCTCACACCCACAAGGTAAACGCTGTACATGGACTTCCGGCTGCGCTCCACATTGCTTGTTTTCCACCCACCTCCCTTGGGATGTCTTTACAGGCACATTTTTGTTTGGTGAACACTGACGCGCTCCAAGTTCCTTGTTTTCCGCTCTCCTTCCCTAGTCTGCAGACGTGTTTTTGTTAGTTTTCTGCTCATGTTCTGTTGTCTGTGTTGCCGTTAGCAGTGCTGTTGAAGTTGTAAATTCCCCACTCCCGCCCCCTCCTGTTGTCCAAGTTGACCACCTCCCTCATCCCTCCTACTCTGCCTTTTCTGGATGTTTGATTTTTTATTATTATTATAAAAACGTTGGGAGACTTGCCAGCATCCTCGCTGATCTCCTATCACCATGGTGTGTTAGCGAGAGGACGGCAGCTGCTGGAGGTGCACTCAAAGTCAGGGAGCAGATAGAGCGCGGTCACCAGAGAACGTGTTCACCAGTGAGCGCAAGTTCACTGCACAATAGCCGTGTTGAGAGCACATCCTTGCATTGTGGTAGGTGCTTACAACTGTATGCCTTGAGCAGGGAGCCAACGATCAGGCTGGCAACAAACAGCAATGACTACTACGGCTGCTTCAGTGGAATGCTGCTAGTTCCAAATAGTTCAGCTTACTCTGCATCTGCATGCAACTTTGCAGAATGTGTTGAGGGGGGATGGGACTATCATGGACGCCTCCCCAGAGTTGAAATGTAGTTCCCGATACCACAAACAGCTCATTCCCAATTTCATTCTGTAATAGTCTGACTTGACTGCCTGGTTACTACGCTTGCAGCTCCTTGCCGCTTTCTGAAGAGCTGGTTTGTGTCCCTGGCTGCAGCTGTTAGGGACACCGCTTTGCATTTCTCAGGTCCTGTTTCCGAGCTCGCAGACTGTGGATCTGGCAGAGATCCATCTTTTACTCATAGGCGTTTAGCTTCCAATGGTTTGACCCTCACATCTGACAGATGGCAGCTCAGCTGATGTATCGCACCACTTCCATCAGCATCGTCTCCCCAGACTCTTACTCTTCTCATAGGGGAAAGCATGCCAGTCTGAAACAGTACAGTGACTCCTCCACTCCCTCGAAACCTGAGCTAGAAATGGGAACAGAATCACTTCGGGAGCCCACAGGCTACATAGTTAGGACAAAAGCATTGTTTTTGTTTTACATAGAAATTGATATGTGAAAAGCAGACAATAGTTTACAAATGCTTCTGTACATTATCCCTACACAGAACACAGATACCCACATCTGGTGAAATCTTGTGTTTCTGGAGCTGTCGTGCTTCTGGACTAACAACATGCGCCATGTGAGCAGGACCATCTCAAAATAGTGGTAGATTATACAGAAAAGTATTGTGTAAATTGACTCTGGTTAAAAGAACATGAGGAAAAACAGTATTTGATGAGGAGGGGGTTGATGTTAGCAACATCTAATCATAATAATAAAAGCAGGGCCACTAGAATTATGTACCATGGGTTGGGCGAAATTATGCAACCGGGTTGAGTAAATTGTGTCAAGTTATGCGGCATAATGTGGCAAATTGTTTAGTTATATTAATTATTTTTACATTTTTACACTTGTTAAAACTGTCTGAGAAATGGTTGCACCTTATTAGTACCAGTTTAACACCCACATATAGCAATAAGCAGACGAAAGGTGACCAGTCAACCTTTGCAAATGACATTCCACTCTCAATTCCGCTGCCCTCTCTCGTCCCTCTTTCTCACACACTCTTTCTGCTCTTCTGTCTGGAGTTAAATCACGACTTTGTGCACCAACTACCTATCCCTCTCTATCTTCATTTCTGTCTATTCTGTGCAGCTCTCACCCCATCTATTCACCATGCCACATAACTCAACTACACACCACACAATTCCACAAATCATTCCAATTTAACCCACATAATTTCACTTCAAGCTGCATACATCCTCTCCAAACCAAAACACATGGGTAAAATATATTGTGCTGGATAACTAAACACTTATAAGGTGACACAGGCGATACCTATTGGTTATGCCAATGCTGGTTGTTGTTGCATCAGGGCCCTGCCTGTCAGTGATCGATGTTTGTGCTCACAGGCAGAAGTTTGAATACTTGGTGAGGTCTTCAGGCATGATCAAGCTTGATAAAAAGCCATAGCATTGTTCATCTTTGGGTAGCGCAGAGTGAGGGAAGAGTTGGAGCACATTCACAGACTACAGTGAGTACTGTTTACTTGACCTCGCAGGACTAATCTTCAGGTTCACCTAAGTGGACTGGATGGTCACTCTTCTATTTTTTCTGGTTGGTGCTTGGGTATTGCTCCAAAAGTCTCAAATAGGCAAACAAGGCCTCTGGATATTGGAGTTTTTTTGTGGTAAAGCATGGAGGACATTAGGGCACTTATTGATTATCATCCTTCTCATCAGTAGATAAAACAGTTTAATGTGACATCATGCAATTTACTCTCTCATGAGGAATTTTTTGAGCTTTACATCCATGGGTTGGAGGTGTACAGCAGCAGGGACTACTCTCTGGACAAGCAGTGGTGTAAAATAGCAGTCAGATTTTGGCAGTGTTGAGATCTGCTAGAACATGTGCTGTTCATGATAAAGCACATTTTGGAAGGAAGCAAGGCTTTGTCGCTACATCTTCCCTCAGTCATGTGTAGTCTATTAATTAATTTTAGAGTCCTGATATACGAGCATTCCCTTGCTGTAGACTACATTGATTATGCCTGTTTTGCAGGAGAACAGATATGCTAAAGTGTGGGCAGCCAGATAGATCTTGGGAAGCCAACAGAGTATCCTTTGGGCACAGAGGCAAATGTATGCTTTTCTTTCTTTTGAATGTACCTTCATGTCGCTTCTTATATGGGCAGGTCGCGTTTATGCACTGGGGGTTCGGGGCATGGGGAGGTGGAATGACCATAAGGGGTTTGAGAGACTGTTCCTGAAGAACTTTATTTATTTATTTATTTATTTATTTTTGCAATTTATACAGCGCGAACAAATGCCCGTAGGCGTCTCGGCGCTAGATACTGTGCATGAGGTTCCCAGAGACTGAATCGGTAGCTAATCTTGATCAAACAGCCAGGTCTTTATTTTTCTGCGAAATTGCATCAAGGACGGGCTATCCTTGATGGCTGCATGTAGAGAATTCCACAATCTGGGAGCTGCCACTAAGAAGTGTTTATCGCCCCAAGTGACTGTTTTAGTTCGTGGTATCAGCAAAAGTTTGAGGTTATTGGATCGGAGCGATCTTGTGGATGAACGGAACCTAAGGTGGGATTTTTAGGAAGTGCGGACCATAGTTGTGCAGTGCTTTATAGACTATTCATAGCACTTTGAACTTTATCCTGTTCCGGATCTTGAGCCAGTGGAAGTCCCTTATGGTCTCGGAGATTGGCAAAAACGTCGGGGTTCTTGACAGGAGACGGGCTGCAGCATTCTGGATTGTCTGCATTTTGTTGGTCACTCTAGCTTGGGCATTAATAAATAAGCCATTACAATAGTCGAGGGAGGACAACACTAGGGAACTTACCAGTGTCTTACCTGCTGCACTTGGTAAGAACGGTATAATTTTCTTAATCAACCTGAGTTTATGGTGGGCGGTCGCTGCTATTTTGTTTGCATGGGCCATAAAATTCAGGTTATCGTCAAAAGTTACCCCAAGATTTCTGACAGTAGGGACTGGTTTGGGGGGGTTCTGAACGTGGGGGGCCACCAGGTAGTTGACCAAGTAGGTGAGAGATGTCCGAAAATGACGACCTCCGTTTTTTTCGGAGTTTAGTTTTAAGCAGTTGGAGGCCATCCACTCTCCAATCGCCTGCATGCCCTCTTGAAAATTTTCTGCTACCTTTTCTCCATCCCCATTAATGGCCAACACAAGCTGCGTATCATCTGCGTATGAGGTAAGGCTCATCCCATAGGCCTTGATGACCGAGGCCAGGTCCGACACATAGATATTAAATACCCCACACGGCAGGGACAGCTTGTCTGATTGAAAATGCCCCAATGTGACCACCTGTGTTCTCCCGGCCAAAAAGGAGTAGAGCAAGTTTTTTGCCATGTGGCTAATGCCCATCTTTCCGACACGGTCGATCAAGATCTTGTGATCGACCGTGTCGAAGGCTGCGTATAAATCGAGCAATACCAGTATCGCTGTTGCTCCCTGGTCCCGGATCACTCTTATATCCTCTGTTGCTTTGATTAGGGCAGTCTCCGTACCGTGGTACTTGCGGAAGCCAAATTGGGTGTTGTCCAGTAATTGGTGCTTCTCTATAAACTCAGAGAGTTGTGTATTCATAGCCTTCTCAACTACCTTGGCTAGAAAAGGTAGGCTATCTATGGGGCGGTAGCTTTTTAGTTGCTCCTTGTCCAGGTTGGCTTTCTTCAGAAGGGGTTTAACCAGAGTGTTCTTCAAGGAGTCCGGGTATATCCCTGTTCTGAACATTGCATTACAGATAGAGGCTATGTCAGGAGCTAGACAGTCCATGACCGGACGGATGACCTTGAGGGGACAGGGGTCTAATGCAGATCCTGAATTGATGGTTGCAGTAATGTCGTTGATTTGTGTTTCTCCAAGGTCTGTAAACTGGAGGAGTTCGGTATCTTGAGTCCGGCTGCCGGACATGGGTGAGTTGATTGAAATCTTCATGCTCAGGGAATACTTACTAATAAAAAAAGAACTTGGCACAGAAGCTGAAAATATGAAAAGACATCTTTATTAAATTTAATAAGTGAGGCCACGTCACACAGAAGCCGTAGCAACTGAATGAGGTAGTCTAAAGAGTACAGAGCACAGAGGCCTTTTATATGCTTAGAGTTACAAAACTCAGCATACAAGAAAGGGGCAGTCCTAGCTTTTGCAAGCATGCAAAAAATGCCTAACATGGACATGCAAGGTCTGCCAAACGACAAACCCATTTTACAGTTGTCCGGCCCATAATCAATCATTGAACAAACCCAACATTCTTCTTTAGACAAGCCGGACAAACCCATAATAAAGGACCACAACCCATATCATAATCAGACCATAAAAGAAGGAACAGAAAACAGATAAGAAGCAGGATAAGGGGTGTGTGTGTGCATACCAAACTCTACAATGTCCTGTGCTTTGATCCTCAGTCTTGATCAGCTAAAGGGCAGGAACTGGTTTAACAAGGTCAGCTTCAGGCAACAGGGTCAGTTCACTCAGGTCAAACAGGAGTCAGCATGAACTCGAGCTAAGGTGTACATGTCCTTAAAAGACTAGTTCAGCCACAATCATGGCCTATGTGAGGGCAACGACAAAATGGCTGCCATACACAAAATGGAACCCACGGGTTCAGAATTCACAGAACCTCAGATCCTCCTTTTGCCCTTACATAGGCAATCACTCAGTCTGTATCTGAATCGATGTCAATATTATCTGTTATTCCCTTCACTAAGGCATTATTACTCGAGTTATCTTTCATGGAACGCAAGGGATAGACTTCGTTGGCATAAATAAACATCGTCTGATATGCCCATACAGACCCATTGTAACTAAATGACAGAGCCAAATAGGGAATACCTCTATCTGTAGTATGTGGCATAAGACCACACACCCAACAATTAGTGGTGTTCATTACTAACTGGTGTTGATGCAGAAGCTGTACAAAGGAATTATTAGTAAACTCTGACCTCCTAACCAGTTCATGTTGAGGTAAAGTATGGAAAGAATGCGAAGACGTAGTAGTAGGAAGAGACATAGGTTGGGAGGTAGGTACAGATGTCAATTGGGTAGCAAAAACAATCCAACCCACAAAAGACAACGTCATGCTTAAAAATACCAGAAAACATGTTGTTAAGAACATATGGACAACAGGAGAAAGTAATGACCACTATTACAAACAAAATTATCATTTTCACAACACTAAGCAAAAGCAAATCCTAAAATTATCTAATAACATGTTAGGGCTCCTATGCATTTCAGAAACTTATTATATGTTCAGGTGAAACAGTGGTGATCCTTATTAATGCTCTCAGATGAAAAGGGATACTCTTCCACAGAGAATGGACTTTATTCTGCTTTTACTAAACAGAATACTACTTTAAAACAATGCCAGCTAAACAGCACAAATTAGTCTCCTAACACCCATTTTATGCAATCGCACGGGAAATACCCAGAGTCCGTCCAAGCTTCTCTGGCAGGCTTCTATTGTTCATCAAGTCCTCTTGTGTTGGTTTCTTCCGCATGGGCCTCTTCATTCAGGTCTTTCATGAAAATGGTCCTTCTCAGTATCCGTTGGAGTGCCCTCCTGGCAAACACTCGCAGCTTATTTGAAAGTCTCAATGTCTCAAGGCAGTGCACCAATATCTCTCCTCTGCGACAGGCACTACAGATAGTGTGCTCTCCATTGATCATGGGCACAGATCATCTCATGCAGACCCAAGTACTATTAATCAGGAAAGAGCAACAGGCTTTCATACTCAGCAACACTTTCAGACTCCAACACTCGCTTTTCAGTGTCAGAGGATGCTTGGGCTGCTCTTCCATTTAATCATAGGTACCACAATGTAGTGCCTTTTTCCAATCCTGGATCCTCTGGTGCACTGCCTGTCCGTTGGAGCAAAGAAAAGGGGGGGGTGTGTGGCCAAAAACTCAGGCCAAGGGGCTCAATGGACTGCCTACTGTCAGAGGTTACCAGCATATGACAGGTGAGAAAACTGAAACTTCAAAGCAACAGATATCCTTCTCTTTTGTTCTTTTGCACTGAAACTTGTTCTGTGATTTCCAATGCCGTCTGATGGAGCAAGTACTATTCTTTGGAGATATCATGGATGGCGCTCTGGCGATCACTGTCCAGCCTTGCTGCTTTTCTGGGTGTTGAGACTGTCATTGATGGGAATTAGCTTTTCATCAAAGGTCCGCAGGTTATTATGACTTAATCCAGCAGAACCTAGTGACGTAGGAAATGGGACACATTTGTTATTTTCTTTCAATCTAGTACAAAAACAGTTTGTTTTTAACAAGAGGATTGCAAGCAGGTGGCCTGCAATCTGCGAGGGAGTGGCCATACGCCATGAGACAATTCTGGTCTAGAACACACTGTCATTCTCATAGAGTTCAAAGACAAAGGCAATAAGCAAAACAGTGCCTCTAATTTCTTCAATTGGGTTTCCATGTGAGAGCATATCATCTACCATCTAAGGGTAGATAACTATATGAGAATTTTATCAATATGGATGTCCTCACACAGAGTGACATCGTCTAATGGGGTAAACACATTTTTTTCTCTCAATGATTAAGTCTAGGTGTTCCTAAATTCCTTATCTAGAACATCTCAAAAGAGAAATCACATGATACAGATTATCAGGGACATGTAGATACCTCCCTTTTAATAACTGTGCATCAAGTGCACTATGCAATACACAGGCTAATGATCAAAATGTGGAAGCTTGTCTTATAATAGCATTGAGTCAGTTAACCAGTCCATCATTACCATGACGGTTAGACTGGAAAACATCGAGTTAGGCCTAAAGAAAATTCTTAAAAAACAGTCTAGTCATACAAAAGGGAATTATACATAATATAGGGGTTCCTAGTACATTACTGCAATCTGGAAGTGTGAACCTAAACAATACACCTACAATAATAAAAGAGCTGACTGGTGAAAGGAATATGGAAAAGGGAAATGGGACTAGGTCACAGCTAAAATCCCCAAACGCTAGGCACTATGCGACATCGGTCAGGGGAGAAAAAGAAAAATCTATAGGAAGAACAAGAAATTACTTGGGTGAACAAAAATCAAAAATAGTTCAGAAATTTTAGCTCTACCGCTGGCCGCTACACCATATACGATAATCTCAGCTAATGTTTCAGTTCCTTCTTCAGGGAAAAATGAAACCTTGTTTCCTTTATGGTACAAAGCCATACACTACTTAGGAAGCAGAACAAAACTGACTAATGTAATATAGAAATTAGGTCACCATGTACAAGAGTCACAAATCTATAATTTTATCCTTACGTCCAATCAGGATACATAAATGTAGGGCTGCCTGTTCCTTAAGTGGAGGGGCAGTACGTGACTAACAGCATGTGACACACTTTGATCCTGTATATCTCTTTTTTATTTTCCTTCAAATACCATTGAAGCCAAATTTGACATACACTGATGAAGTGTTGTCTGTCTAGCTGTGAAATTTAGTGTCAGAGCAAATGTACCCAACTGTTGTGCAGGATACACATCATCATGTATATCCCTTCACAACACAGGTAAACTTGTAATAGTATCATAAGCAGCAACATAAAACAAAAAACATGCAAAAAAAAACCTCACAAAACGGACATGTCAAGCCATCAGATATACTTGCTGTATATCAAGCACAAAAAATATAGACAAACAATAGCATATGTGAATGAGCGGTGACGCATAACACCGTGTCAGGTTTAAAATCCTTCCCCTCCTTTTTGACAGTAGATCACCAATTAGTGGATATCTGCTGTCAAATACAACTTTCAGACACACAGAACCAGCAAGAACAATTCATGATAGAACCAAATACACAAACATGAAAAACGCATGGACATTTCTTTCCAAAGGAGTTACGCAAAAACACATCTCATTTCAACCAACCAAACTCACGTGTCTTGTCAGCCTTAAAATCACCCAGAGCAATCCATGGATGATCTGTGGGCAGAAGCAAAAAAAAACTACACAACACACAAAAGAGAAAACATTTCTCATAACAAACAAATATTCTGTATAACTTGTAATCAGAAGACCAAACATGATACAAATTAACAGACACAAAAATACATTTCCATTACTTAACTGTTACCATCTTGTCAGTCAGCTTGCAACATTAAGCCATTTTAACTTTTCAAAAGTAAAATTCTTTCACTGACACTCCATGTTATCTTTGGGCCACAATTCGTTCTCACTTAGGCATGTAGCCTTCAAAATTTTAGTAAAGGGCTTCATCTTATTTTTCTGTCTAAGACTTAATGCAATGCTTCATTTTCGGTCAAATAAAAGCAACTAGCAGACATTATTTGTTTCGAGGCAGAGATACAAATATATCATTTCTGCAGAGCATTTAGCATGTGTTGGGACTTTCAAAGAAACCTTTTTTTCATATTTTCCCTTTGGTATTTAGGGCCCGATGTAGGTGGCAAATACCGGTCGGAAACGGCCGAATTCGTCCGTTTCCGACTGGTATTTGGCATCTTGAGATGTAGGGGGCCAGATTTTACAGATTCTGTATATTTACCGAATCGGTAAATTTACAGAATCTGTAAAATACCGAATCGGTATTTTTACCGATTCGGTACCTTCCAGATGTAGGTGGGACTCTTCTGGGTCCCAAAGGCCCTACAAATTCGGTATTTTAACACACAATCCAAATTGGGTGTTAAAATACCGAATTCAGGTGTGCATGCACATGTGTGCATGCACACCTAGCCATGTGACAGACAGACATGCCCTTAGGGCATGTCTGTGTGCCACATGGCGCACATGCCTATTTTTGGGGTGCCAGAGGGTGTCAAAGTGACACCCCCTGCACCCTTGCCAAATTCGGTATTTACCGATTCTGTAATTACAGAATCGGTATTGCCCATTGATTCCTATGGGCTTCTTAACGATTCGGTATTTACAGAATCTGTAATACCTATATCTCCCCCCTTCATATTTACCGACTCTTAAATACCGTATCGGTAAAATTGGGTATTTAAGAGTCGGTAAATATGAATTACCTACATCTGGCCCTAAGTTCTTTAATTTTATTGATGTTCTTATGGAGAAACCAGAAACCCCCCTCTTTTAGAGGCCCGTCTAGCAAGGTCATTCTGCATTCCACAGAGACAAGGCCCTAATTTAAAAGGTCACAAATGTCAACATGACAGCCTCCTTCCATTGTTTACAGGGAAACTAAAGATAACACCTCAGCGGGACTTGAGCAAGCCTCTGCAGCTCTACTAGCCCCCACCCTTTGCTCATTCTGAGGCTGACAAAGGCAAAAGGCCTTCCTAATTCCTCCTAACCTGCAATAATTCACTCTATTTTGAAAAATAATGTCTCCTTTTTAGGCGCTAAAAAAATTATCTCTGTTTCCAGATTATTAAACAACATTTACTGTGAATAATTCACAGAACCTAATAACACACATACCAGTCTTTAGAACAAATGCTTGTTGCAATGGTACTTATTTCATCAACCTTAAATGGATCTCACTGGGTCATTTAAAAGCAAACCCCAAATGGGGACAACCTGCAAATTTGTATTATACCTAAATGTATGCATTTACTGAAGCCTAAAGCACTTTAAAGCTATTATAAATGGCAAAAATACCCAAATTCGACTTTGATATTTGGGGTACTTATAAATAAATATCCTATAAGTATGTTACATATTAATCATCCTCAGAATGTTCTTTACACATTACAGATATTAGACATTAGACATATCTCATGTAAATCCTTAGAAACATTAGTTTTTTACGCCTGCGCTAAGTGAGATGTCATATGCTAATGTCCTCATTATGCAGTGCAACACAACTCAAATTAAATTTTAATGGTAGGGGGTCATAGTATGAGTATTAAGCTTCATGAATAGTAAAAAACGAATTTTGTAGCACTTATTTTCCATAATTATTTTTCATAATTTAATAATTATTTTTAATAAACCCAATCATTTTGGCTAATTTCACATATAAAAGCAAGCTGCATCCCTTATTTCAGACATAAACAGAAAGGGGTGAAACACTCAGGACACACAATACAGAGGGCCATGCATTTCATAAATAGCGCCAACGCTATTCACTTACAGAAATTGCACTAATGGGAAAACCACATAGACATTTAAACACACATTTAACCCACAAACCAATACTCAGAACAAAAACAAAGGACAGCCCACAGACTGTACTTAAACCAAACCATTTGTAAATACTAGTTGTAAGTCATATTTACAAGAAACGCTTCTCAATTGTGTTTCAAAAGACTGCAAAAACAGCCCAACAGACTGATGTATGTCCAAGAAGCGAAAATACACTCAATTCACTAGCTTTGGCTAGCAGAACACCAAAAAATCGCTCTCCATATCTTCCTTCATAACATTGCGCAGAACAAAGGATCCTTATATGTATTATGTCATATTTTAATTCCCTGGGGATACAAAATCACCAAGGAAGAAATATGTTTGTAAACCTAAACCTATTTACATATTCCCTCTAGGGAAGCCGGCTAATTTACTTCACATCACACTATGGTACCTTCCAAATAAAGTCACACATTCTTCGTATGTGAGCTTTTAAACAGGCATGCCAAAAATATTGCAAAATATACAATATTATAATCAATGTAATGATTAATGTACTTTTCGTACGTGCACCGTTCAACTAAACCAAATAGAGAAAATTCTCATCATTACCTGTTCTACACAAATTGCAATTCGCATATACAAACCTATACAAATCCAAAGTTGGCCAACACAAATTCCAAAGTTCCAAAGTTACAGTCCTAAATTTGCTAAGACCAGGCATCTTATAGCTCACTAATCTAGCTTCAAACTTCAAGGGGTTATCAAAAACGATATACTCACAAATATACGAGCCCCACGGCTTTGGTAATTGCAATAACCAAATCAAAACCAAGAAACCAAACAAAGTCGTGGGAGCGACCCACTTGTACTTCTTATTTTTACTAATCAAAAGGTTAGCCAAATTCTAACTGTCAAGTTCTACATGACCTAACGGTCCTTTTTTAGAATACTCACGCCAAAAAAAGGTTCTCAGTCAGGAGTGACATCATGTGGAGGATCAAAATCAGGAAGATCAGAAATATACCGGGCTGCGAAGACAGAGACTCTCCAGAATTCCTGTGCACAGAGTAGTAGAGTCCCTTCCTGTTCTCCTCAGTAGATTTCAGTCTTCTGACAAGATCACTCCCACAGAAAATCACTTCTCTGATGAAGCCCACGTTGGCCGCACCATTTGAAGAAATGAAATCTTCATTCTCAGGAACAAACCCAACATTCTTCTTTAGACAAGCCAGCCAAACCCATAATAAAAGGACCACAACCCATATCATAATCAGACCATAAAAGAAGGAACAGAAAACAGATAAGAAGCAGGATAAGGCGTGTGTGTGTGAATACCAAACTCTACAATGTCCTGTGCTTTGATCCTCAATCTTGATCAGCTAAAGGGCTGGAACTGGTTTAACAAGGTCAGCTTCAGGCAACAGGGTCAGTTCACTCAGGTCAAACAGGAGTCAGCATGAACTCGAGCTAAGGTGTACATGTCCTTAAAAGACTTGTTCAGCCACAATCATGGCCTATGTGAGGGCAACCACAAAATGGCTGCCATACACAAAATGGAACACACGGGTTCAGAATTCACAGAACCTCATTCCACCAAATCATCTCATGCATTCCAAAGCCTAGATTACTTACTGGTAAATTTAGGGGCATAGCAAGGGCACTATCGCTGCTTTAGCTGGAATTTTTACCGGTAAAGCGGCGATAATTTTATCACCCTATTAGCAAGCTGTCGCTAACAGCAGTTACCAACCTGTACCCAACCTGTTAGCGACTGAAAGCAGTCGCTAACACAGCTATCGCCTATTAGCAAGGCAGGCTGTGCGATTACAAAAGTCGCGCTAAGCGTGATTATCATCAGAACCTAATGCCTGCTCAGACCATGACTTAACCTGTATATCCAATGGGCGGTGGATATTCAGGTTAAGTCCCCATTAATGTTAATGCCTGAATAGCGCTGCATTTCCAGCATATTCACACATTGAGCCGCTATCGCCGGATAATTTATCGCATTAGAGATAAACGTTGCTAAAAGCATGTTATCTCAGCGATAAAAAAAATGCGCTAAGTGCATTTAGCGATGAATATCGCTATTTGTTGCTAATATGCCCCCTAATTCCTCAGATTTTTCCTTTCTTGTTCCAGTAATTGCTAGACTGATGTTTATTCTCATTCATTTCAACTGATCACCACTCCTCCAAGATGTTTTTATTCTCCCTGAGACACAACAGTCATGCCATCTGGCATCCTCGATGTGTTCCGGCATTCGTCTCTTACTCTTGTTGCTGCAGTGACCACTTGTGTGAGGTCATGTCATTCGGAGAGGAGACGGTTGCTGACAGATAGGTTTGGGAGTTTTATTACACAGCTGGAAAATAAATAGTATTTAATGGAAAAAATACTGGACTTGATAAACATTCAACACAACTTGGCGATGAGCACCAGTTCCTTCGTTTATGCCAGCTGTTGTGGGAGCTGAACCCACCAGCAATAACGCCATGGACCGAGGAACGTTGCAAGAGTCACTTGATCAACATATGCTTTTTTAGAGTTTAGCCTCAAAGACCGCTTACATTCTTCATTGCC